>NW_015505289.1:1188669-1208187 GCF_001515645.1 Sinocyclocheilus grahami | reverse complement strand
TTCCTTTCTCTTTGGAGTGTTACAAGCTCTTGGTGCATAAAGAAGATCTGTAAAGTTGCAAAGACTGAAGTCTCAAATCCAAAGAGATATTCTTTATAAAAGTTAAGAGTCAGCCACGCCTACCTAAAACGGCTCGTTCTAACACGCCCCCACATGTCTACATCACTATGTGGGAAGATTTGCATAAAGCCGCCCAAATGTTCACGCAAAGAAAAAAGGCTTAATAACTTTTATTCTCGCTGTAGTATTGTTGCTCCCGCAGCCGCCATGTCGTGAAGGCACTGTGTGCTTCGTTGTGAAAGCGAAACTACTTTGTTTGGTCTTCCAAAAGAGGACGATATCTGCTTCGTCATGCCTGGAGCTGATCCGTGCTGGTCGCTGAGGGAATACATCAACTTAGTGCTGTGGATCGCCGGATCGGCTTTCACCGTAAACGAAGTCCGGGGTCGTCACATGTGGTTGCCGCAAGCCCGCCGGCCACGCCATTCTCAAACCCGCCCGACGCCACTCACTCTAGCCCCCCGTGTGTTTCGTTGTGAAAGTAAAACTACTTTGTTTGGTCTTCCAAAAGAGGACACGACTAGAAATCAGTGGTTAAGTTGTATTTACAACACAGTTCCAGAACAGTTCAACCCAAATATTCAGATGTGTGCAGTGCATTTTATGGAGGACTGTTTCCTGATCCTGGGAGAGTAGACTACAATGCCGGCTGTTCTGACTCACAGACTGTAAATACATTTTCATTTAAAGGATTTGCCACTGACAATTCAAACGCTAGTTTGAGCAGTGTAGAGTAGCACTTGTTTGTCTTTTCTCCGATCACAAAAGCAGACATGGTTTTATGTTTACGCCGTGCGATGCAACGCAATGCGTAAAAAAAGACAGTATAAGACAGTCATTATAATTCGGCCTGACAACAGCACGGCATCAACAGTATGGTGAGGGGCGTAACATTTCCGTCACACACTTGAGGTATTCAGCCAATCACAACGCACTGGTTAGCTGGCCAATCAGAGCACACCTCGCTTATCGATGAGTTTTGTAAAAATCGAGGCGTTTCAGAAAAGCGGGGCATAGAGGAGAAACAATAATGTACAGTATGTGGAAAATAATGTGTTTTTTTAACCTTAAACCTCATAAACACATTTCATTACACCAAATACACAAAATAATGTTCTTTTTAGCAACATCATATGACCCCTTTAAATCCACAACAAGCCCTCTAATGCTTGAAACATAGAAGTTTCTGTGAAGATGCTTCTAGTTTCACAGACTTGATGTTAAAGGGACAGTTCACACAAAAATGAAAATCCTGTCATCAAGTTATTACAAACCTGTATGAATTTCTTTCTTCTGCTGAATGCAAAAGAAGATATTTTGAAGAATGTTGGTAGCCATTGACATCCATAGGTCTTTTTTATTTTTTACTTTTTTCATACTATGGAAGTCAATAGGGACCAGCAGCCTTTTGGTTTTTGGGTGAACTGTGCCTTTAAGGCAGTGTGATTTGGGGAAATACATATAAATGTGCCTTTATAAATCTAAATAAAAAAATATATATAAAAAAAAATGTTTTAATACTATTATTTTGATAAGCTTTGCAATTACAATTTAAAATGCAATTTAAAAAAAAAGAGAAATACAGGTTTGTAGCATTTGTTTGCTTTTTGAATTTTTTTTATTATATATGAATATAAAATAATACTTATTATTACTATTTTCATTATTATAATTATATTATAAGGTCATTATTTTTATTATAATTTACTAGGTAAAAAAAAAAAAAACTAATACTGTTTCACAGTAAAATTATTATTTAAGAAAAATAATGTAATAATACATGTATGTTACAGTGCAACTGTACAAATTATAATACAGCTATTTAAGGTTGTCTAAATTTCTTAATTTTCAAATGTTAAACCAGCAAGCTTTTATGTTCGTGGAAAACTTCTGGGAGATCAAAAGCTTCTCTTTTGTTGACAACAGATTTATAAACAATTTTTCCAATCTATATTTCGATTAATCTCTTTAGCCCCGTTCAAACCAAGAACGATAACTATAAAGATAAGTATAACGATATTAGCGTCCACCCTAGCGAACGATATCGTCCATTTATTCTAAGTGCACGCTCGTCTGCCGCTTTAAATTCCCGAGTTTATTACAGCAGGATGGATTCTGATTGGCTGTCATTTTTTTATCGTTCATCAGCTGGAGAAAAATCGTTTTGAAAGTGATTCCAGCGATATCGTTTCTCTGTGCCTTTATCGTTATAGTTGTGGTGTGGACTCTGCTATTCTTTAATATTGAGAACGATTTTTAGAACTATCGTTATCGTTATCTTTATAGTTATTGTCCTTGGTGTGAACGGGCCTTTATTCCTACTTGATATCATGCATTGTTGGATTCAGAAATCTCTGCTTTTTAATTTTTGTCTACATGTGATGAACATCCCACAATGCAGCTGGTACCTGACATGACTAATTAGATCATTTAAAAGTTTCTTGAGGCCTGAAGTCGGCATGAAATGAAAATGCACTCTTATCTATTTTATGAATGCGTGTTATAGATCTTAATAGTGATGTACTGAAATAAAATTTTCACTGAAACCAAAATTAAAGTTTTTATTTAGCTGAAAACCGAACCGAAAATAAAGTTAGTGATGTTTTTGTCTATACAAAGATGCTGTTGATAAGCTGTTTTAAATCCACAACAAGCCCTCAGGGTAGACATGACTTAAAATCACTGTTTGTTCTCGTGTCACATGCTTTAGGAATCTGTGTCTTCGTACCGAGGAGGAGTTCAGCTCAGGGAGAAGTTTGCCCTTCATCAACCCCAGCTCCTTAGAGACGCTCAGAGCCCTGGTCCAGGAGATCCAGAGCAGCGGCGAGACCGACCCTGAGATCTGGAAGAACTGTGAGGTGCGCAGATGCCCGAGACCACGCTGTCCGTTCCCTCATGCCGTCACGGCCCAGGTTTCTGGGCCATCGTCTGGGGTCTCCCATAGGAGTCGAGACCGCAGCAGCCACGCTCAGGGCTGTGGAGAACATCCCACAATGCAGCTGATCCCTGACATCACAAATGAGATCATTTAGAAGTGTCTCGAGGGCTTTAAAGTTGGCATGATTTTAAAAATCACCCTGTCTATCTTCTAAATGCATATTAATATTTAATAGTGATGCATTGAAATTAGTCGGTGTGCGGTGTTTTGATGTACTGTCTGTGTTTTTTTTTTTTAATAGAAATAAAAGTTATTTAGTTCAGCTAGAAAACGTACGCTACACTAAACTGAAAGCATCTGCTCTGCTCTATAGAGCCAGGGTTGCCAAGTCTGCCTGACAAAACTAGACCATGCCAGTTAAAAACAGTCCAAAGTAGCGCAATGACAATATCCCAAATATCAAAGCTCAAACGCTGTCCGTTCCCTCATGCCGTCACGGCCCAGGTTTCTGGGCCATCGTCTGGGGTCTCCCATAGGAGTCGAGACCGCAGCAGCCACGCTCAGGGCTGTGGAGAACATCCCACAATGCAGCTGATCCCTGACATCACAAATGAGATCATTTAGAAGTGTCTCGAGGGCTTTAAAGTTGGCATGATTTTAAAAATCACCCTGTCTATCTTCTAAATGCATATTAATATTTAATAGTGATGCATTGAAATAAAATATTTTAAAGGGGTCCTATTATGCTCTTTTACAATGTCTTGAATTTGTTTTGGGGGTGTACTAGAACATGCTCTCATGCTTGGTGGTTCGAAAAACGCATTATTATTACCATACCTTTCTCCCCATTCTGGCACAAAAGGCTCGATAAGTTAGGTTTTTACTTCCGAAAAACTAAATGTGATGTGATTGGTTAGCTGTCGCAGTGAGTTGTGATTGGCGAACAGCTTAGACGGTGTTTCAGTACTGTCCCGCCCCTTGCCAAAGCAGCAAGTTTAGTTAAGGAGGGCGTCAATATTGCCATATCAATTTGAACCGCATTCAGACCCAGAGAATATTGAACAAGAGGATCGTGCAGAACCTTTGCACGCATGGATATTGCAAGACATATTAGAGTGGTTATTGTTGTTTTTTTTGGCTAAATCACATTTTAGATAGGATATCAACAACCGCTTAAAATAACTGTATTTACTATGTACAGATAAGTGCATATGTATTATTTTTATTGTTATTTAATTCTAACAATATAACATAAATTGCTGTGAAACTGTTATACAGTTGAATTTATTTATACCATAGTCCAGTGTTTCCCAGGCGCCATATGTATGCAAACTCATTCTCTGTCAGCAGGAGGCGCTGTTGGAGTGTTAGAGATCGAGGTTTCCCCTGTAACGGCTGTACACAAAGCAGCGCTCCGCTCACAAAAAACACTGCTTTATCAGACATTACATTAAATGAAAATGACATTCAATTTTCTGAAGACAGTCAGTTTCCTTCAGAAATACAGTGATATAAAAACACGTGGGAAAGACTATAGTCTCATAATTGAAGTGTAAATTCTGCAGATTACATCATTGTCCAGTATTGTACTGTTAGCAATTTATTATAAAAACGTTTTCATAATTGTAACATACATATTTACATACATAATTATTCAGCTGCATGTGTAATAACTTGCGAAAACTTGAGGCTACAGCAGCACTTCTTCTTGATGCACTCAACCAAGCGCACGAGCTCGCCCCTCCCCACCCCCCATCCATTCCAATTTCCGTAGGCGGAATTATTTGTTCATGTTGCAGAAAGTTGAAGTTTTGTGCTTTGTATCTGATGGAGTTAATGTGCTTCATTGTGTTTAATCTGGTTGTGCCAGTGTAAGGCTTCAAACATGCGCTATGCATTTGTGTGAATTCACATGCATCTAATCTAGTCACATAAACTTGATATTTGGGCTGCAGTTTATTAAAGTGCAATTTATAATTTCATTTAATTAATAAATGTAAAATAATATAATTTTTTTCCTGATAAACATTGCGTTCAAAATTTTAAATTAAGCTTTTAAAATTCAAAAAGTGAAAAAGCATAATAGGACCCCTTTAATTTAGCCGAGAAAAAAACTAAAAAATGTATGTGTGTGTGTGCGGATACATATAATAAATATGTATATATATATATATATATATATATATATATATATATATATATATATGCATGAATATATAATATGTGCATATATTTATCAAATTGCTCCACGACTCCTTTTTTTTTTTCTAGCTTTGTGGAAAAGCTGTTCTACTTTCGTTTCATCGGACTTTAAAAAATGTTATATGCTGAGATTGGCCATATGACAATGACATTTGTATTGTTTTGTTTTGCACTAGAAATTTCCCACTGAAGCCTCTACTAGCCCATCTAACCAAAACACACCAATTTATCTGTTTTAGCATTTCCTCCAAGTCATTGCATCCACAGAATCTGATATTTTTTCCTCTTACATACTGACATATTGACAGTGTTTTTTTCTGATTCAAACAGGGCCGGTGGCTTCATCTCTTTCAGTTGGTGGAAAAGCAATATCAAGAGCAAATCCTTGCTCAGCAGGAACAGTACCAGTGCCAAATACAGGTATGTTTCTCAAAGCAACATATCTGGACTGATACGAAGTTATTGTTCATGTTGCAGAAAGTTGAAGTTTTGTGCTTTGTATCTGATGGAGTTAATGTGCTTCATTGTGTTTAATCTGGTTGTGCCAGTGTAAGGCTTCAAACATGCGCTATGCATTTGTGTGAATTCACATGCATCTAATCTAGTCACATAAACTTGATATTTGGGCTGCAGTTTATTAAAGTGCAATTTATAATTTCATTTCATTAATAAATGTAAAATAATATAATTTTTTTCCTGATAAACATTGCGTTCAAAATTTTAAATTAAGCTTTTGTTTTGGTGAAAAACAGCAGGGAGAGCCCTTAAAGCTTCTCTTTTGTTGACAGATTTATAAATTATTTTATAGGTCTATAACCGATTTTCAATTTATATTCTGATTAATCTCAAATCTTCTTGATCTCATATATGTAATTTCCATACCTAAAATACATATTTTACAGTCACTGTTATGCACATTGATCATAAACACAGCTCAAATGCTGCCTACCAGTGGCCCTCATTTACAAAACTTATCCATCTAGCGCAGTTTTATCATAGGCAGAATGCAAAATGTTTCAATACAAGCATTTCAGTCAAATGTAATGTATGCAAACCTTGAACCCACGGGAAAAACAGTTAAAAAGTAACCCAATTCCATGGGAAAACGTGGACTTGAAACCCTGCATTCAACACGAGCAGCCGGAGGAAGATTTCACTGATTACGAGCCGAGAGTAAGGAGAGATGACTGACAAGATCATGCTGGAGAATTTGCTGCTCAACAGATCCTGAGTTCATTGGCAAATATCTGATCTTGTAAGATGTGCTCCCTTTACAGAGTGCGCGTGATCACGAAATCGAAAGTAAAAGTGAACAGCGAGCGCTCATTCAAAAGTGATTTCAGTACCCCTTATGTTGATAGCAGCTCTAAAATGATATACAATATTAGAATGTTTTAATTAAGGAAATAGCCATGCTTGGCTCTACACTGGTTATAATGAACTAATATTTATCACATTAAGAGATCCAAATCATTTGTGTTGTTGTATGTTGTGTAGTCAACCCCTGACCTCCTGGGCCCAAAGGCAAAAACACAGACAGAGAAAGAGCCGAACAACACCAAACCGGACGTCATATGTGGAGGAGCGGGACAGGAGCACGGCAGGAGCAGGATCTCCTAAGGAGCACACATATCACTTACCTGATGTAAGCACTTGCTAATATTGAATGATATTGAATGATTTTTTTTAAAAACCATGAACAGCAGAGATCTTTATATAAAAGAACAAAGCTTTTTTTTTTTTTTTACTAGTTCAACTCTTTTTCAAATGTCATTCCATACTTTATACTGTAAAATATTTTCTACAATATTTATATCGTGTCAGTTTCTAAATTTAAAGGCAGAAAATTTCAGATTTATAATTGGTAAAAATCTCTGTCATGCATCTCGGATAAACTGTATGAATTGTGCATCATTTGCTGAAGCATCACTATTCAGCTTCTTACTTGGAATGTTCCTAGAGGCCTCTGTGTGCATTTAAAATTGCTTTCTGAGTATAATAAACATCTGTCTTCTGGCTTTTTTCGAAGCGTGGATACAGCACAGCCTCCACAAATCCATTGCCTCTAAAGAGAAGTGACAGTCTGGTGTCTGAAGCCTCAGGTAACACATTTCACTAAGAATCAAGCTCCACTTTCTGTTCAACAGCACACATGAGGGCTGCAATGGTGATTGTATGGGTTTTTTTAGGGATCGTAATGTTACATTTGAAGAAGTTTAGATTGTAGTATTTTCTGATTGTGAAATTGCTCTGAATTGCATATTCTTACTCTCTTTGGTTTTCCAGGCCTGTCTTACTGGAAACTGGATGCGAGTGAGTTATACCGCCCGCTACCTGACAACTTTGAAAGTGCTTCCTTCGTCCTAATGCAGGTATAATTTTATTAACTTAGTCTCTAGGAAAAACTAAGAAGTAACAACATTACTACATGTTGGAAATCATAGCTTGTAACTGAAAAAGCTATGTTGTTTTGATGCAGTTAAGATAGTAGAGTAACATGACAGAATAATGTTTTATGATGTATAATAAATCACTGTCATTAACATTTACATGTATTCCTTATTCGTTCACTGTCCTTTGCGTTTCAGTTGAGCGATACAATAGTTCCTTAAGTATGATTCTTTTAGTGAATCAGTTCATTTCGGATTGAACATTTTACGGATTTGTTTGAGTCATCACTAGTGGCAATAGTGTATAGTTTTTTATTTTTTTGGAAGCTAATATTTATATATATATATAATATATTTATATGGCCAGAAATTCTGATTCTGAAATTAAATAATATGCCTTAGAAACATGAGATTTAAATGCCTGGTTTTATGATCAAAGCTGTAGTTTCAAAACATATAATGAACAAATGAGATGAACAAATAAATGTTCCTCAAAAGGCTGATGATCATATTTGATTATACTCCCATTTAAACATGACTTTCTAAAAAAAATTATGTCTGTATAAACAGGTAAACCGAAGTTGCTTCAATTTTGAAATATTGCTAACAATATAACATATATTCTTACGTTTATTTTATATAAATCAGCACCACCTGAAGTCAGACGTTTGTACAATTATACTAAAAGGCCTTTTACTTGCTTAATTAAAAGTATAAACTATCAATCAGATGACAAGGCATGTTGTAGATTGTGTACAACAGGCTTTTCAGAAGTTGTGATCATGTTCATCATTTAAAGGCCTTAAATTTGCATAGCAAATATGATACAGCAGGCCTTATAGGGTTAATTAAAAACTGACGAACAAGTTGTTCTGTCACACACAGACTCCAGATGAGAACTGTCTGTCTCTGCGGGAGATCTACCAGAGCAAGAGAGCAGATCCCAAAGGCCACGAATGGGACTCCTTAATCAACTCATCCACCTCGTCTCCTCAGGTCAGAGCAGAGCCAATTAACACAAGAATTAATTAAGGAGCAAAATGTCTCACCTGTTCCTCCCTCACCCAGGTGTTGACTCTGGACTCCACCGTGCATGTGAAGCACTCGGATCGCACGTCAGGCTTCACATCGCCATCCCACTTCAGCAGTCCATCTGCGCAGGTCCGGGCCTGTCCCGGCAGCAGCGGAGCGCCTGTCAGTCCTGACTCCATGGCCCTGCGCAGCCACAGCGACACCGACTGCATGTCCAATGCCAGCAGTCTGTCTGCACAGCAGGCGCCCGACCGGACGTCTCCTTGCCCATCAGCGCTAAGAGCAAACCAGGCCAACAGTGAGGATGAGGGCAGCCATACTGCCACGATCACCGTACAGCCCAGAGGAACGTCTGCTCAGGAGATGTACAGGCCCAACAGAAGCAGCCCAGATACAGGCGGTGGGAAACTGGAGCGGATGACCTCGCTGGAGGACCCGGTAGTTCTCTCGCTGTAAGAGTCGGGAAAATCCCCCTAATGTTAACACGAAATTACATTTACAACAGATTAAAGTCAAAAATGATTTTGAGAAGCTTGGTCACAAAAATGCTTAACAATCAAACAAACTGGTCATAACTTTTTTCTTTTCTTTTTTTTTTAAAGAAATTAATTCAGCAAGGACACATTAAATTGATCAAAAGTGACAGTAGAGACATTTATAATATTACGATAGTTTCTATTTCAAGTGAATGTTGTTCTTTTGAACTTTGTATTCATCAAATTATCCTTAAAAAACATGGTATGTTGAAAAGCTCAGTCAGGAAAATGTTTTTGGAAGTGGAAAAAAATGGGGTAAGAAGTTGGAAAATAAAACATTTTTTTCTTTAAAATAATATGGGCTGATAGTTCATGCAAAATTGCATTTACAAGGCATTTAGCAGTTGCCTTTTAACTTCCTTGCTGTCCTTAGACAAACATTGTCTAAGACTACCATTCAAAAGAAAATTATTATTTTTTTCATTATTTAATTATTCTTCAAGGATGCATTAAACTGATCAAAAGTGACTGTAAAAAATGTATAATGGTACAAGTTTTCTGTTTCAAATAAACGCTGTTCTTTTGAACTTTCTAGTCATCAAAGAATCGTGAAGGAAAAAAAATATATAAAGGAGCACTTTGATAATAATCAGAAATGTTTCTTGAGGAGCAAATCAGCATATTAGAATGATTTCTGAAGGATCATGTGACACTGAAGACTGGAGTAATGATGCTGAAAATTCAGCTTTGATCACAGATATAAATTAGATTTTAAAATATGTTAAAATAGAACAATAATATTTCACAATATTGCTGTTTTTACTGTATTTTTTAACCAAAAAATGGAGCCTTGGTTAGCAGAAATAAATATAAATTAAATATCTTACCGACCTCAAACCTTTGAACTGTAGTGTAGGTGCTGATGGATTATATTTGAGTGCTTTACTGAACCTATCCAATGTTATTTTGTCTATCCCTCATCTGATGCTCTAGTGCTGGCACACTAACTTCTGGTTTGTCTAATCTTGCTAGACTGAGACAAAAACTGAGAGAGAAACATGCCCGCCACATAGCCGATCTCAGAGCGTACTACGAGGCTGAGATCAGTGCCCTGAAGGAGAAACTGGATCTGGTGAATTTGCCTCTTGACATGGAGAAAAGCAACCAGATCTTGCTTGAGAGGTGAGAAACAATACATAGGATGAATTCATTCTGTTCCAGCTGTGTTTCAGATTGCATAATGAAATTTAATAAGAAAAAAAAACAAGGGTGTAATAATATGTGACCCTGGACCACAAAACCAGTCATAAGTAGCACAGGTATATTTGTAGCAGTAGCCAAAAATACATTGTATGGGTCAAAATTATCGATTAACTAATAACCAATTAATAACCAGTTGGTCTAATATGGTATATTGATGTATTTGGCTCTGTCTTCAGCCTGTTGTTTGTATCTGCACTCACATCAGCACAGTGAGTCTGGTGATCTGGTGACATCTGTTGTCTGGTGTTTAACACACAATAAACACTCTGTCATCGGCAGAGTCCGATGAACTCTGACTGATTGTGTCTCTGATCATCGTTTGGCAGATGTCAACACCTGGAACGAGCGTTAACGGAGGCGAGCACATGCATCCGAGAGCTGGAGATCAAAAACCACCTCTTGGAGAGACAGCTGGTACGAGTCACCGCCTCCATCTAAAACAGGAAATACATGAATGGCGTGTGTACGAGAGACTCGTATGTTGACGTGGAAGTTGTGCTTGTAGTCAGCAAAATTGTATAAATTATATACAAGCACTTTCAAGGGGTAATGTCATGGAAACCGGTTTTTATGTATTTTGTAGACATTTCTCTTTCACAGCTCAAAGCTATCTGGAGCATTTACTGTGTAAAGGTTACATACAATCTCCTAGCAACTGCATGGCAATGACCTAGCAACACCTTAGGAACCACTTAGAACATCCAAGCAACCTCTAGCTCAACAGCTATTCAGTATTTAGCAACTTAGTCTTGAAGAACAATAGTGTGAAGAATATCAGGATAGGTCAGTATGGAAGTTCAAATGTCTTTTAATGAGATAACTATGACTTTTTCTCATAATTTAAACTTTTAATGTCGTAATTATGACTTGTTAACCTCAATTTTGACTATCATAAGTACGACTTTTTATCTCATAATTTTGGCTTTTTATGTCATAGTTGCTAATTTTGATGTCAATTTCGAGTTTTTGATGTGTACTTACTGTAATACAGCTGGACTCAAATGAAGGTGTAGAACCCTCTCAAGGATGATCAGAAGAAATGGACAGGACCTGAGTTAAATATATGAGTGTCACAGCAAAGGGTCTGAATACTTAGGACCATGTGATATTTCAGTTTTTCTTTTTTAATAAATCTGCAAAAATGTCAACAATTCTGTGTTTTTCTGTCAATATGGGGTGCTGTGTGTACATTAATGAGGAAAAAAAATTAACTTAAATGATTTTAGCAAATGGCTGCAATATAACAAAGAGTGAAAAATTTAAGGGGGTCTGAATACTTTCCGTACCCACTGTATATATATATAAAACTTGTTTGTCATAATTATGACTTAAGATATCATAATTTTGACTATATCATAAATATGCATTTCATTTTAAATTTTCACTCTGTCAAAGACTTTCTGATGTCATAATTATGATTTTGTATCTCTGTTAACCTGAAGTTTGTGTGTTTGTGGTCCAGGCTGAATGGCCAGAGCGATACGACGCGGCCAGCGCCACAGTCCAGGCCCTGCAGCAGCGGTTAGAAGAGACCAAACACAGCAGCCGTGAGAAAGATGCCACCGTGACCACACTGAAGAACCGCCTGCGTCAGCTGGAGGAGGCCATGCAGAATGCCTGTAAGGAGGTGGATGAGAAAGAGGCCCGCATGAAGAAAGAACACAAGATGCTACAGGATGTGAGCTGAGCAGAATCCCTTAAACTTCCCTTATGCTGTTATAATAGACCATAAAGGTCAATGTGATGATGCCTTGTTTTTTGTTTTGTTGTTTTTTTGCAGCTCCTCCACGAGTATGATTCACTGAGAAGGGAGCATGAAGGAGCGAAGGTGAGAGCTGTTTTTATCTGACGTCATGATACAAATATAAGTACATAGAAGTGCACAAACTATTCAGCTGTTTCTTTTCTAACAGGACAAGTTGGCCTCGACTGAAAATAAGCTCTTTGATGCCAATGAACAAATATCTGAACTGAAAAGGTAGATTTATTTTCAAAATCTGCAATTGGTATTAGGGCTGTCAAAAAAAAATTTGAATTTCGAATATTCGTGGAATTTAAAATAAAAATCCACATTCGAATGCAAAAACGTTGCATTCAAATTTTAGGTGTGCGTCAGGCAGCTTTATCAGTGGAGCACGAAATGCGACGACGATGTAAGTGTCATTGCATTTTTATGTTTTTGTTTGTCTATCCAGTTGAACCCACTAGATGCGGCGCTGCTACATTGTTCATTCAAAATATTTTGGGGGAAAAAAGAACATCAATGCGGAGATGATGTTGTTTACGTCAAAGCCGAAACCAAACCGTTCACACAGAATTTTTTTAAAACATGCCTCAAGACTTTATGGCGGTTTTTCCCCATCCTACTTTATTTGTAAGACATTTTTATGACTAAATTTGGTAATGGGAGAGTAAAAATATTTTTAAAACGTACACCGTTCAAACTAGGCTGCTTATGTTGAAGTGTTTGGGATGTGGCTTTTAATATATGAGACCTTTTTTGTAATCAGGCTCTCAAAAAGTATATAACAATTTGGATATAGATTTATCGGCCAACATATCGGTTATCGGCTTTCAAAAATAAAGAATAATCGGTTATCAGGATCGGCCAAAATTTTCATATCGGTGCATCCCTAACATTATTAACTGTCTTGATATTTACTTTGAAAGCTGACGCTCACGATTATGGTAAGGGGCGTTATATTTCCGACGCGTGCTTTTGGTGTTCGGCCAATCACAATGCACTGGGTCAGCTGGCCAATCAGAGCAGACTGCGCTTGTCAAAGGAGGGGGCTTTGTTGAAAACGATGTGTTTGTGAGAGGCGGGGCATAGAGAACCTACAATAATGTACAGTATTTGAAAAATAATGTGGTTTTTGAACATTAAAGCATGTCAACATATTCTGTTACACCAAATACACAAAATAATGATCTTTAAAATAGCATTATATGACCCCTTTAAATGAAGAAAGTACTCTTTGTGATTGGTTTTCGGTCCTTTGTATTAAACTATACATACATGCATGATGCTGTTTTGTTTCTAATTGTTTAAGCAACTTTAATTATATAAGGTTTATAAACATTATTTTAAACGTTATGCACTTGTTTCAAAGATAGTCGTGTTATTTTATTATGCTTTGAAGAAACGTGCATAATATTTTGTTCGATGCGCCCTCTTGTGGCCTCAGGAGAGAAGCCAAAAGCTTTTTTCCCCCTAACTGAAATTATGCCTTTTAAATTAGAATATAATTTGAATATTGATAATGTTTAAGTACAAAATTCGAATTTGTATCATATCAACTGTTATGTTATTAAACTAGAATGTATAATTATAGCTAAATATTATAAATGTAACATTTAACAATTTAATTTAAATTTATATTTAGCAGTTGTATTTAATTATTTATTATGTTAAATGTTATAATTTTAATTGCTGATTTAATATTTAACATATATTATTTCAAGGGGACACCGGATGCCCATTTTCCACAAGTTGGTGTGATTTTTTTTTTTTTAGGGTCTTCATGAAATGTCTGTAACATACTTTAGTTAAAATTCCTCAGTGGTCGTGTAAAACAACACCCTTATCAAAAACCACTCTGTTCACGGCGACTCATTTCGGTGCATGTCTCTTTAAATAATAATGAGCTTTGCTCACCCCGCCCCTCTCTTCCGTGGAAGAGCAAAAAAGGTGCAGCTGGGTCACGAACAGTGGGTACTGATCCATCCTTGAGTTTGAACTTTTTAGCAAAACCTGCCTTGAATCGTCCCTCGTTCAGAAAGCAGAAATGTAAAATGCTTTGCGCAGACATAAATTAATTTAGGTGATTCGATGGCACATTACCATCAAAAACAAAACTAGTGCACTGCGTCCTGAGTGGAACTGATGTGGAGAAAATGAAGACTCTTATGTTCACTTTTTCATCCAACTGCAAAACACCTGCACTGCTCAAGTGCGGAGAAAATCAAGTAGGGCTCATACAACTGGCTGAGGGCGGAGATATGCTAATACAGGACACTCTGTCAGCGGTCGTGGGCGGGGCCTGAACAGTATGACGTCATATTGCTCAGAAAATCAAAACGGCTTGATTATTGAGACTGTTTAGGTTTTTTGGGGATTAAAAAAAAAGTAGTGAATTAATTTTTATCATTGTAGGGTGGTTGTGTCCACACACTGCTAAGACACATTATATGCAAACACCTTATATGTAAAAGTGAATTTTGCATCCGATGCCCCCTTTAATAAATATTATAGTAATAAAAAAATAAAGTCATGAGGTAACATTTTACAATAAGGTCTCATTTGCTAACATTAGTTAATGCATTAACTAACATGAACAATAAATATATTTTAAAATGAAACGAATGAACAATGAAATATATTTTTACATCATTTATTAACCTTTGTTAACATTAATTAATAAAAATGTTCAAATTTAACCAGTGTTAACAAATGAAACCTTATTTTTAAGTGTTACCAGTCATATGAAATAAAGTTTAGACAGTGTATCAAATTTGTCATATTTATTTAGAAATATACGTAATTCTAACAATTATAATAATTACGAATACAAATAAAAATATGTTCTTAATATGTAATAATTTTTTGTTTGTTAATATCATTACTGTTATATCATTCCTTATATTTATATGTAATACGTAACATAGGTAATAATATGAATGCTATAAATATATAGAATATAGTAATATAATTTCCTTTTGTGTACTAACAAAATATATATTTTTTTATTTATATTTAATTTCTCCATGGTTTTGTAGGGTCATCTCTAAGCTAGAAACTCAATTCCGACAGCTACAGCTCGAAAATCTGGCTAAAACACGTCAATCTCTCCACGGCCACTCACAACCATCTGGAGCAGGGTATGAAACGCACATCACATACTCATCACGGCTCTAAAACACAGATTTTATTGTTTAACAATGAATTTGAACTATATACACTTACCTGTATATAGCACAGCTATTGATTCATATACAGATACTAGTGTACAGCTTTCCTGTTTCTTTCTTCTATTATAAAAAACAAACATGAATTTGAATCCCTAAAATGCTTTCAAAAAATATATTTTCAGTTTGTTCCACCATCCTGATCTTCTGCCTTCGCCGAGTCATAGGCAGCGAGATGCTGATGTGGGCTTGAGGAACGGCGCTGGTCTCAGCGGTGAACAGACGTCTGGTTCATCCTCTGACCGAACAGCTCGAGGGCACTGCTTTATTCAGAGTTCTACACAATATTCATTTCTTTATCATTATGGTGCACTCACTTTGAGAAGGTCATTTCTAACTTGAACTATCCTCTGTCATCAGATGGCTGTCTCCACCAGAGAGAGAACCGACTCGGGGTCACTCTGAAGAGCCAAGGAAGAGGGATGTTCCCCTGACGCCCATGATGAAGTCCCTGCTCCAGATGGAGGACACCAAAGCCACTGAGAGCCGTGCGCTGTCCAAGAATGGCTGCAGTTCCTCCAGTATGTCACGAAACGCTGCCTAAAAGGAATTGTCCACAAAAAATTACAATTTGCTCACCCTCAGGCCATTCCAGAGGCAGATGAATTTGTTTGTTCATCAGAACAGATTTAGAGAAATGTAGCATTACATCTCTTGCTCACCAGTGGATGCTCTGCAGTGAATGGGTGCCATCAGAATGAGAGTCCAAACAACTGATAAAAACATCACAATAATCCACACCACTCCAGTCTATCAGTTAATGTCTCGTGAAGAGAAAAGCTACGTGTTTGTAAGAAACAAATCCATCATAAAACGTTTTAACTTCAGACTGTTGCTTCCATCTAAAATATGAGTCCTTTATCCATAATATTGCTTTCTCCAGTAAACAAATCTTCTCGTCTGAATCAGGAGAGAAATATGCACAGATCAAGCACCGTTTACAAGCAAAAACAGCCCAAAACAGTTTTCAACAAATATATCTGTGGATTTAAATGTGAGAGAACGACAGGAGATGAAATTGATCTTTTTCACTGTTATTGTGGATTATGGACCGATATTTTGGCCAGAAGTGACCGTTGAAAGTTGAAACGCCTTAATGATGGATTTGTTTCTTACAAATACTCAGCTTTTCACTTCACAAGACATTAACTGATGGACTGGAGTGGTGTGGATTACTTGTGGATTATTGTGATGTTTTTATCAGCTGTTTGGACTCTCATCAGCTTTACCATCACAGGAATAAATTATGTTTTAAAATATATTTAAATTCAACTATTTCACAATATTGCTGTTTTTACTGTATTTCTGATCAACCTTAGTGAGCATAAGATACTTCTTTCAAAAATCTTGCCTATCCCTAACATGAACATTTTGAACATGAGTGTGAATATATATATAGGCTATTTTATGAGTCCTCATTTCATGTATAGTATTTATAGTAGTAATTATCTGGCAGGCGAAGCTACACTAAGTAATTTCGATACTCCCAACACTTGTTTACAGTCATTGTCATTTTTATTTTGTGATGTGTGTTTTAGGGTTGGCTAGAAGGAGGCCTACGGTGGCTTTTGTGGAGAGTTCTGTGAGGGACGCTGTGGAGGAGTGGAACGGAGCCGTGCTGAGGGCCCAGAGGAGTCTCTCTCCAGAGGGTCACAGGTCATCATCTCTGCCCCCCAGTGCACAGAGAGCCGTTCCTCTCGCCACACCCAGTGAGTGACCCAAATCTTTAGCATTTCAGTGTTTGATGCATTTTCAAAATGACTGATAAAAATCCAACTTCACTGACTGAATATGTTTTTTTATGTTAGCAAAGAGGGACACATTACTCCTGCCTCTCTCAGCCAAGTCCAGTCCTAAGCGCTGCCCGACTGAGAACTTCTCCACTGCGTTGGGTCACCCTCTTCCATCTCAAGAGCACATGCAGAGCAGGTAACATTTCTGTCCTGCTATCTGACTCACTTGCCATCCGCACTGAACACTTAATAAATAATGTGTCTTATGAATGCCTTGTTTTTTAGGTTTGATGTAGCTTTTGATCGAAATGGCATCAGCTCCTCTTTACCGTCCCATCCAAGCCCAAGGAAGAGGTTACAGTTTAAGTCTTCTGAGAGACTGGAAGGTATTGTTGCTTTTTCAGGTTTAACTATCAAACAGTGATAATCATAGAAGAAGAAACACTGATATTGACTACTGTTTATGGTGCTTGCTCATATTTGTATTTTATTTTTACACTTTCCTACAATTAATTAAATAAGTTAAGTTTTTATATTTGATATTATATAATAGTTCATGTATTGCTTTTATAAACTTTATGCTGTTTTAGTATTGAAATAAATGTCTATATATAAAAATTTAAATTATATAATTATAAATCACAGAATTGAAAAGAGTGGCAAAAATTAGTATTTAACTAAATAAATATTATATCTATTTTTTATATTTATTTCTTATCATATTTACACTACCATTTAAATGTTTGGGGTCAGTGAGTGATTTTTGTTTAATTAATACTTTTTACATTTTACTTTTAATACTGTCAAAAAAGTGACAGTAAAGACATCTATAGTGTTACAAAATATAAATATATTTATTTCAATTAAATGCTGTTCTTTTGAACTTACAATAAGGTTCCATTAGTTAATGTTAGGCAATGTATTAACTAACATGAGCAAACAATGAACAATACATTTATTACAGTATTGATTAATCTTTGTTAATGTTAGTTAATGAAAATACAGTCGTTCATTGTTAGTTCACAGTGCATTAACTAATGTTAACAAACGCAACTTTTGATTTTAATAATGCATTAGTAAATGTTGAAATGAACATAAACTAAGATTAATAAATGCTGTAGAAGTATTGTTCATTCTTCGTTCATGTTAACTAAAGTAGTTAACTAATGAACCTTATTGTAAAGTGTTACCTGAACTTTTATCATGGTTTTGTCACATGGATTTATTAAGCATGGGTTTCCACAAATATGAAGCAACACAACTGTTTTTAACATTGGTAATAATCAGAAATGTTTCTCGAGCAGTAAATCAGCATATTAGAATGATTTCTGAAGGATCATGTGACACTGAAGACTGGAGGAATGATGCTGAAAAGTCAGCTTTAAACACTGGAATAAATTGCATTGTAAAACATATAAAAAAATAGAAAACATTTATTTTAAATTGTAAAAATATTTTGTCATTTTGTCAATATTACTGTTTTTTTTTCATCAATTAAATGCAGCCTTGGTGAGCAGAAGAGAAATTTAAAGATCTTAGTGACTCCAAACCTTTGAAGGGTGGTGTATATATAAATACATTATTTACCTAAAACTTTATCACTACTCGCTACCTTTTAACCCTGTTAGCACTGGTATTTCCTCAGGAAATGTAAGTGTTGTGTGAATTTCCTCCTCAGTGAACGTGGGCTCGTCTGAGCCTGCAGAGAGCAGTGAGTCTGAGGAGCCTGCGGTCAGACCCAGCTGGGAGGAACCGGACGCTGCCGGTGAAGAGACGCCCCTCTCCTGTGAGCCTCGTATTCAGTCGCTGGCTGACGCAGAGCGCCTCTTTGATGAGCTCACACAGGAAAAGCAGCAGGTGATTGTGGGATATTTCCTGTTATTACATGGCTCTCTAGAACACTTGATTCTGATTGGTTGGTCGTGGCTTTCTGAGATCAAATATATTCATATAATTGTAACACTTTACAGGTTTCATTTGCAAACATTAGTTAACTGCATTAGTTAATATGAACTAACAATAAATAAAACTTCTACAGCATTTATTAATCTTAATTAATGTTAATATTAGCATTTATGAATACATTTTCAAGATCAAAAGTTGTATCTGTTAACATTAGTTGCACTGTGAACTAACATGAACATTTTTAACTATCATTAACCAAGGTTAATAAATGCTGTAAAAATATATTGTTCATTGTTAGTTCATGCTAGTTAATGCATTAATTAATGTCTACAAATGAGACCTTACTGTAAAGTGTTACCCATATAATGATGCTAAAGTAGTTAATAGTGTAGTAAACTAGTTAAACGTAAAAAAAAACTTATAAAGTATTTATTTATTAAATGCACTGTTGAAAAATCTGAAAATTAATGGGGGTAAAATATGCTTATGATGATAGTTTAGTTATAACAGTTTACTAATGATATGTTTATGAGTTTACCCGATTTAACAATCAATCTTTACTGATTTCTCAACTGTGCATTTAATAAATAAATAAATAATATATATATATA
>NW_015505289.1:1177551-1188607 GCF_001515645.1 Sinocyclocheilus grahami | reverse complement strand
ATATATTAATTACAGGGTGCTGCGATTAATTAATCTAATCGCAAACTAATTTGGCTGTAATAATAAGAATATTAACTTCTTATTTACTGAACTGTTGTATAAAATCACATTTGCACTCGTGCTCTTCATGACAAAAACAGCACTCCTGTGATATTGCTCTCGTTGCTGGTGTGATATCGCTTATCATATGATGTAAATATGAGACAAAAACTCATACAGGGGCATTTTTTCCCCCCCAATATCTAGAACTTTAGGGCATAACTGCATTAATATTTTTCCATATATATTTCCGCTAACATTTAACACAAGATCTGATTAACGTGAAGGTGAAATGCTGTAGTAATATTACAAATCTGCGGAAGCATTTGTCATCATGCCTAGGGCGCTATGATTTCCACAGTGAATGAATGGAGCGGATGTGCTCTTTTGTTTACTACACACATACTGAAGCGCACGTGACGCTCGCGGTGTTTTCAGCCTCTACCGTCTCCCTGTATGACAATATGGACACATGAACATCATTCAGCCGCTCTGAGACATTTTGCCGTTTAATTTGAGAAAAACTCATCTCACATACACAGCAGCTGCAAGTTCTTCACGGCAACCCGTCAAAATAAAAGTTTGGTTTAACTTGAAGAAACTGTGACAGAAATATATTACTATTGTGCAGTAGAATGTAAGATTCAATGTAATAACAATACTACTACTACTACAAATGATAAATATGAATACAGCTTTATTTTTAAAGGAATAATCTCACTTTTTTTCTTTTTAATTTTAACAGTAAACCTCTGTTGTGCAGCGCTTAAAAAATTAAGATTTAGTTTTCATTTAATTAAAGGATAAATTAAATTGTTTTATGCCTTCATTTGTTTACCAGAAAAAATTAAGAAAAACATTTTATAGAGCCCTATTATTAATAGGGCCCTATAAAATATATAGGGCTCCAAAAAAAAAGTATAAAATAAAGGTCTGTGGCTCTTAATTTCTTTTGATTAATTCACCATTTGTAAACTGATGCTTACTGTTCAATTTTTAGAAATATAAATAGCATTTGTATTAAATCTATATTCATTAAATGTAATCAAAAAAATCGAGAATCAAATCGAGAGCTTGCGAATCAGAATCGAATCGGGACATCTAATATGTCGAACCCAGCCCTAATATGGACCGCTTGTATTTCACAGTATACATTATAATATAGTTATTCACATGTCAAGTATTTTAACACTTAAACCGCCAGGGGTCGTTGTATACCTAAAACCACCAGCGAGTAAAATTTACACATGCACATGACTACTGTTTTGATATGGCTAGAAAACGTATTATGTCACTGTATTATGCCACTGTCTTCACAAAGTAATGTCTAGTGTCATGAAATGATTTTTAGTCATCAACTATGTTTTTGTCCTCTTGTTTTATGTTCAAGGCTATTTTAAGCAGGCTACACTTATCACTTTTCTTAACTTTGAATATAGGCAAAAATCTGCCTGCATTGACAACGAGAATTAGAAGGAAATAAATACATATTTGGGTGGTGTAATATTATAATAAAATGTCATTAACCACATATTAAGATGACACATGTTGTTTAAATTTCTAAAATACCGTAAATGGACAATAATGAGCAATAATAATTCACTGGATCATATATATATATATATATATATATATATATGTATATGTATATGTGTTATTTTTCAGGAAACAAGCAGAATAAATAGCAAAAAAAAGCAGGATGGATTATTATTCACATGTCAAGTATTTTAACACTTAAACCGCCAGGGGTCGTTGTATACCTAAAACCACCAGCGAGTAAAATTTACACATGCACATGACTACTGTTTTGATATGGCTAAAAAACGTATTATGTCACTGTATTATGCCACTGTCTTCACAAAGTAATGTCTAGTGTCATGAAATGATTTTTAGTCATCAACTATGTTTTTGTCCTCTTGTTTTATGTTCAAGGCTATTTTAAGCAGGCTACACTTATCACTTTTCTTAACTTTGAATATAGGCAAAAATCTGCCTGCATTGACAACGAGAATTAGAAGGAAATAAATACATATTTGGGTGGTGTAATATTATAATAAAATGTCATTAACCACATATTAAGATGACACATGTTGTTTAAATTTCTAAAATACCGTAAATGGACAATAATGAGCAATAATAATTCACTGGATCATATATATATATATATATATATATATATATATGTATATGTATATGTGTTATTTTTCAGGAAACAAGCAGAATAAATAGCAAAAAAAAGCAGGATGGATTATTTATTTAATACATGCACTGTGAGAATATATTTCATAATGTATATTAAATAAATATAATATAAATATTGTAATTGTTTTGAATAATTGTATTTCACAATATATATTGTGATAGTTATTCACATTTTAAATATTATAATGTATTAAATTAATTAATATATTTAAATAAGAACACCGAATAATATACACACACATATAAATTGTATATATATTAAAAATATATAATATTTAATTATTTATTAAATGCACTGTGAAAAATATATTAAGCATTATATATTAAATAAATATTTTTAAAAATCATGATATGAGCAATTATATTTCAGTATACTGCCTGTATTACAGTATGTTATAATTTAAATGTTAATATTGTTTTAAAATATGTAATATATTAATAAGAACACCGAACACACTATTTAAACGCACTGTGAGAATTGGTTGTTAGAATAAATAAACTTTGCAATCATTAGAACTCTTGAAATCTTTTAAACATATATAAGCTGACATTTCTGAAACCCATGGTATATATTATGAGAGTTATTTTTTGCTTGAAATTCATCCCCAAAGTGTTTTATATGTTGCATAACCGTGATAATGCCTGTTGTTGTTAATCCACTGAATTAGACACTTTATGAATGAAAGGCTCTACATCTCATTTGAGTATTTTCTTTTGTTACTTGAATTTTTTGTTTTAAAGATGGTTATGCATAACAAAAGACATCAGTGGGAAAAATAGATGCGTAACATTATGAACGTCATGGTTTTAGGTGTCACTGGAGAATCGCCTAGAAAAGGTGAACCGCGACCTCGGGTTCATCCGCATGACTCTGAAACGATTCAACATCCTGCGATCTTCTGCCAACATATAGCCCACGGCTGCTGTGAACTGTCATGAATTATGATCTTTACCCTGGACCATATGAATTATTATCGTTCCACTGTACAGACTCCGATATGTACATGTTCAGTAAATATTTCTACTTTTATTACTGTGGGATCTATTTTGTATGTTTTATTACATGGTGAACATACTATAAAGTATATTTTAATAATGCCTAGATTTGTAAAATCATCTACTTTTTTAACGCCACAGAAATATGGAAAATTGTATGCTCGACTCGATATTTTTTATTTGATTCGTTTGCTGCTGATTTAAATGAATGGCAACAATCCAGTCCTGCAGGGCAGCTCATTGGCATATGTTTCCATTGCACCATGTGTCTTACGACTCTTTATTTAAATGACACTTGCTCAAATAGCAGGCTTTCACTGTTTGTGGCATGTTCATTCATTTACGCGATAACATTGCCTGTGCCATACGCGAGCAGAGAATGATAGCACATATCTGATAATAAGATGAGTAGAGTTGAATTGCCTTGTCGAAATCATCTCATGCAAAGAACACAAACCCAAACCAGCACCGACTGTTTACACATGATTATCAAAGCTAGACCTCTGACATTTTCCAGTGCAACACAGGATGTACTGCTTACTTTGATGCATGAAATTTGAAATATGCTCTTCTCTGCTTTTCCATTGTTAGCTGTTGACTGTTCAGTTTTTTCCTGTAGCTCATGGAATCTATTTAACTGTTGCACAAAATGTTCCACAATTAAAACTGCATACGGAATAATGTGTTCGACTCTTGGCTGTCTACTCGAATCATTCATTAAATGAGCTTGAAACATGTTTTGCGTTCATCAGAACTGTTTTAGTGTTAAAGGCATAATGTGACCATAAAAGGAAAATTCATTTCTGGATGCATGTAAACAAAGAAGTGTGTGTTTTGCAAACCTGCCAGATTCGTATATGCAAAAGCATAAATGATTTTGAGCTTGAATAGAAGGCATGATTTTCAGTAAATCTCAACTTGAAGGTATAAATTTATAGGTGAACTACTTTTAAATTTAGTTTCTTACAAAACATGGTCCTATGGTTTAAGAAGACTTTTATATAGTTATTTTTTTGGAGCTTACAGGCCTGTTCACATAGCTAATAATGATAATTATTTTAGTCTCCACACTAAGTTATTGCTAACATTGTTTATAATTAGTTGGCGCTGCAGTTTTGTCATCTGCCACTTTAAATGTTTGAGCTTTAAAAGCAGGATGGATTCTGATTGGCTGTCAATGTTTTTATTGTTGTTCAGCTATCCACCTTTTTCTTCAGCGAGGAAGTAAGCCTATGGGCGAGACTTCCGGTTCATTAGCCGCTAGAGGTAAATAACGAGGAGAATAACAACGTGCAGTAAACGGTAAAACTGTTTGCACTACAACCCAGTGTGTTCATAATTAAGATAATACATTCAAATAATATGGTAAGACACACCAATTTTCAATATTAAGCAGCAAAAGGAGCGGTTCTGTACAGCTAAAAATAACTGGACGCGGATGAGACCGGAAGCTAGACCCATAGAATTTACCAATGCCCATTTTTACGGCAAGAAAAAGGTGGATAAAAAAAAGTTTTTTGAAAGCGATTCCAGCGATATCGTTATGACGTGGACTCTGCTGTTCCCTTAAATTTAGAATGATTTTTTAAAACTATATTTATCGCTATAACGATTTTATTTATAGGTAGAAAATTCTGTCTTCATTTACTCTCCCTCAAGTTGTTCCAAACCGGTACGAGTTTCTTTGAAGAATGTTCGTAACCAAACAGTTGACGGTAGCCATTGACTTCCATAGTAATTTTTCCCATATGGCTACCGTCAACTGTTTGGTTACGAACATTTTCCAAAATATCTTCTTTTGTGTTAACCAGAAGAAAGAAACTCGTACGGGCTTGGAACAACTTTGAGGGTGATTAAATAATGACGGATTTTCATTTTTAGGTGAACTATCCCTTTAACAGATGTAATAACCTTTCACTTTCATTGGATGGAAAAGAGCGGCTTTTACGTTTTACAACAAAATCCTGCCATTTTTCTATAGAAGCAAGAAAAACAGCTTTGCAATGCATGAGGGTGGGTAATTGAGTCATTTATTAAGTTTTAGTTCTTTATGTTTTGTCCTTTTTAGAGCTTGACAGCTAGTCCCCATCCACATCCATTGTACAGACGAGCAGCTTGAACAATATGCAAACTATCTCATTTTGTGTTTCACATAAGAGAGATAGCCATATGGGTTTGGAACAACACGGTGGTGAGTAAGTAATTACAAAATGTTAATTTTTGGCGTAACTGTCGCTTTAAAGGTCCCATATTGTACACCTTTCTGGAGTTTTATTTATATGTCCTTAAGAATATATATTTGCGGTATAAGTACCAAAAACCATCTCAATATATTTTTACAGCTCCTCTCTCAGGAGCTCTGCTGAGAACAGGGCAGATTCAGCTACATGAGGAGCTTAAAATATCATCTTGTTGTGATGTTGGGTGCCAGAATCAAAGCAATACAGCCTCAAATTAGAAATCTGATCGCATATCTGCTGCCACTGCCAGACAAAAAACCGACGACAGCTGTGACTAAACGCGATAAAACGAGTGGACTTGGCAGAAACGATCGTCAAATATGCTCGCGTTTGCCGCGCTCACTTCTTATCAGAAAAGGTTCAATAAAGTATTGTCTTCGCGTCTACAGATTTCTTGCCATATGTCTATGTTTCTTGCATCTCACGACTATGTCGTGTATGAAATCATGTCTGTGACTAGATAGACGGTGAGTTTGTCTTTACTACACACGTTAGATGTGATCCACCTCATAGTAACAATCCTGTCAGATCGTCCATCCTTTGAGTGAGAGCGTAACGTTGGTCGGCCGATCTGGTTTCGTGGTTAAAGTTAAGTTTTTCGACATGTTTCCGTGTTGTTGTTGTTGCTCAGCAATGGCATGGACGTGATGTTGTCTGGGGTGTGGCTAAAGGAGAGTGGGACGGTGGGCGGTGCTCGGGGTGGTGACTGAAGGCGGTGACTGTGTAGTTCTGACGTCAACGTTTTACGGAAGTCACAACGGTTCGTGAAAAATAGCTAGAACTTTAAGCGGGCTGTGTGCATTTTACTGTGGACTGACTGTTTTGAAACTTATATGGTAGTTAAATAGCCCCTAGACCTCAGCAATCGTGAAAAAAGCCAGGAAAGTTCAGTTTTGACAATATGGGGGACCTTTAAGAAACACTCGCAACAGCAGCGAGTTTAGTCATCGAATTACGCCGCCAGAGGGCGCTACAGCGATGGAAAAATAACCCCTAGAGGAAGGGGAGAGGCGAATTTACCATCCAATGATATCGGGCCAGAAATGATGCTGCTCGCACTTTCGGTAAAGATAGAAAGAAGGAAAAGACGTGCACGCACTGAAAAGCTAGGTCAAGGTTTTGAGAAAGAGCATACGCTTTAAATAGACCCGCAGGACCCACGGGACGCCTCGCAAATGCACGGATCAGCATACCTGTACAGTTTTTCTGCATGCTGTTTTTTTAAAGGATCAACTACATAAGCTGCAGCGGATATAATGCCGCTGCTGTAACGTTACATGCTGAAAACAACAATGCAAAGGCAGTGACAGTCGAGCTCGAGCTCTGCTGTGGTTTAACCAGTCCTGTCACTTCCTCTTGAACGTGTGCATGTTGTGGACTGTCAGCCGTACGCGCTGTTTTAAAAGCACAGGATTTTATTTTTTGACTGCATGGAGGAAACCGTCGGCCTGCTTTGCTGTTTTATTTAGTCGGCTGAACCGGTAGCCAGCGAGGAAATAGCGTTGCAGCGACCGGCAGACAGCTCGACCTGCGGCGGGGATGTGTGTGAGCTAAAGCCGCTGGATATCGATGGCCGCGTCGCTCTGATCAGAGCCGCTTTGAGCTAAAACTCAGGTAAGAAACAACAAAGCCCGCGAAATATCTGCACGCGTTTGAAATGTTCTTTTCAACGGTCTAATTTTGAATTCCAACGGTCGCTTGTGAGTTACGTTGGCTAGTCACGGCCTTCTGTCATTCGTGACCAAAATAAATAAATAATCGCCTTAAACCCTGATTTTTTTGTTTGTTTGTTTTTGTTTTTAAACGGTTTGCCCCATTTAAACGAACCATTTGGGAGTTGTAATGAGATTAATGTAATTTATGTGGGTATTAAAGGTGCTATTTAGTTAATTGTGGAGGAGATTATTCTATTATTTAGATGCTGTCATTTTAGTCTTATCTTAAGGCTTATACGGTTGTCTTGATTAGATGGGATTCATAAATTGGCCAATCTTCGCTTTAGCATGAATAGTTAATGAGGGTTATTATCACTGTGCAGTCAAATCACTTATCAGTTTGATTTTGTACCTGTAATAATGCATGCTGTATTAATTATTCAGTTTCTTGAATTAGCATTGAATTTATATATGTATATTAATGACAAGATGTCTTTAAAGAGCCTTATTTATATTTATGTGTGATTTATAGATGTATAATTTCTGCATGTGATTTCCTCAGGAAAGCTGGTCGTGAGATGTATAGTTAGATTTTTTGGGTTTTGAATTTGTGACCCATCAAAGTTAATTAGCTCTCAGAGATAACCTACCTGGTTGAAGAAGATTAGTTAGCTCTACAACTGACATTATCCACTGCAAGTAAACTGATGAATACTTCATTTAAGTGGTTCTAACACTCATTTAAGGTTGAGGGCCGGATCGGAGAAAATGTCCCCTTTTGCGGGTCGAATTACCTTTTGTTAAACCCTAGTTTGCTCACAATTACATTAATATTAACCATACAATATAATAAAAAAAAAATCTAGGACAACTTTTTTTTTTTAAGATGATGCTTGGTTATTTTAGGGGTGTGCAATATTGACACAAAATGTCTTTTATTTTCATTTTTGATAGTGATAATTACCATATTTTGCAGAGTGTGTTTTTGAGATATAGCGCCTTGGTTGGTTTAAGCCCGTCATTGATAAATAAATATGACACTAAAGCCGCCAGTAGGTGGCAGCAAGTCTCCGTCTTAATGAGTGATCCATTGACTCATTCGTTCAAAACGGCTGATTCGTTTAGAAACTAAGCTAGTGATTGTCTTTATGAATGGGCCACTGAGTCATTGACTCAAATAATTTGTTCAAAAACGCAGATTAATACGCAGTGCTGCCTCGGAGACACACGATTGGTCTTACTTCGGCTTTTTCTTGCCAAAACGGAGATAAACAGACAGCATTGGGACTAATATAACACACTTAATACTAGCGTCTTGTTTGTTGAGCTGTTGTATAAAATCAATTCACATTCGGGAAAGCAACACTCTTGATATAGTTAGACATTACTTAACTATCACGACATAAATATTAAAAACTTAATTTGTTACAGGGCATTTTATTTTTGGTCCTCTTTTGGAAGACCAAACAAAGTAGTTTCGCTTTCACAACGAAGCACACAGCGCCTTCACGACATGACTGCAGCGTCAACAACAATACTACAGCGAGAATAAAAGTTACGCTGCGGCGTTACGATTTGGGCGGCGTTATGCAAATCTTCCCACATAGTGAGGTAGACATGTGGGGGCATGTTAGAACGAGCCGTTTTAGGTAGGCATTGCTGACTCTTAACTTTTATAAAGAATATCTCTTTGGATTTAAGACTTTAGTCTTTGCAACTTTACAGATCTTCTTTATGCACCAAGAGCTCGTAACTCTCCAAAGAGAAAGGAAAAAATGAAATCGCATCATATGACCCCTTTAAATCATCCTGCGGGCCGGATTTTAGTTTTGTGATAAACACTGTTCCCACAGTCTGGAAAAACAGCTTTGTAGTTTATGCAATAAAACAAAAAGTTAAAAACAGTAATATGTTATAAAAAATCAACTACGTTTGAAACAAAACAACAACAACAACAAAAGTGTAAATGGTGATTTACAGGCCTGGAAAGGTTATTTAACTTTCTAATTTGAATATACATTTTTAAAATGATGCTAAACTCTCTAGTATCTTATTAGATATATATTGCTGTTTGTGAGTATAACTTCTGTGGCCGATACCGATATGGTGGCCGATATATCGTGCATCCCTAAATATGATTTTTCTTAACATGGGAGCACTGTTGATTTTTAGCCAAATTGTTTCATTTTTTTATATATTTGATAATTTTACCGTTTTTTTGCGTATGTGGTTGATTCAAATGACACAGGCACGACTCTCTGTCATGTGTTTTTGTGTGCATGTCCATATAATAATTGACCATTTTTGTCAGTTGACCCTGTTTGGCTGATCTAAAGTTAATCAACTGTCAGAGATAACCTACCTGGTTAAGGATTAGAAAGCCCTTAAAGTTACGTTTCCCAAAGACGAAGAGAGTTTGTGCTGTAAAACATAGTTTTGTGTATGCAGTTTGGCGTATTGTGTAGTTGAAATCCATCCAATACTGGTTCCCCCCAATATTTAGATTAGTGTTGACCGTTTCATTGGTTGATAATTAAATTGTTACGTTTGGTCCGAAATATGAAGATACATCCTTAATATCTAGCATTATTTTCATCGGTCTTTGATTAATAAGCATATCGAACACAGTCCTGCATCATCCAGTAATCATTTCAGTCTTGTCAAGATAATTGGGCCGTTCTTCACGTCTTAATCGCAGGGTCACAATTATCTTGTCACGCAATTGTTAATTTTAGCTGCTATTCCACTTCGGAGCCTCTTTTTGCCGTGTGCGCGCAGGACCCTCCCTTTCGCTAGCAACCTACATATTTAGTTAGCGAGACCTCATAGTTTGCCATGTCCTTTTCAAGCAAATCGAGGGAGAGGAAAAAATGCTTCCCTGTATCTAATTATCCTGCCAAAATGATTAGGTTTGTTTTTAATGAATCCTGTTATGAAGCAGCCATCGTAGATAGAATGAGTCACAGTATTGATTGGCTTCCACTGCCCCCTGCTGCGCCCGGCCCGGCCGGAGAACGCCTGCTAATGGCTGCAGCTCCAGCAGGGACGTACGGGTGGATGGTGGCAAGGCAGGCCGCTGCCAGGCTCATGACAGTATGCCAATATGACCCAGACATTATCAGCAGCATGCCGGTGCCACAACGGAGAGAGGGAAGCGAAACGGCGGGGCGACACTACACAGTTGCACCTTGTTATTTATAGCTGAATAGTAAATACTGAGATGCATTCCTTCCAAACAAGGCAAGCAGGCGTGCTAGGGGCCACCAATCTGCTACAGAACATATGCATGGTAATTTGGGCCGGGAAGTTTTGTCATCCATTGTGTTATTACTGTGAAAGAATCAGTGCTGAGCTTTTTTTACAGTGGCTTTTTCTTGTAAAATTTTAAGTTGCATTGCACAATAACTAGGGATGTAACGATTCACTCAACTCACGATTCGATTCACGGTTATTATTTTTTTACAAAATGAGATTTAAGACAACTTATAAATTAAATGTGTCCTTTTATTATTGCTTGGACAAAATGCTGCACATTTCTTTGTGAAATTGAAATATAACACTATAATAATATACTAATATAGCACTTATAGCATATAATTACTCTTTTGTTGGTTTTGATTGCTTCTATTGTCCTCATTTGTTAGTCGCTTTGGATAAAAGTGTCTGCTAAATGACTAAATTGAAATATAATGTAAATGTAAATAACAAAACTAAATTGAAAATTTAAAACAAGCCCCAAATCAAATAAATAAGTAACACAAATAAAATAAATCTCTTCATATAAACAAACTAAGTCTTTGTCTGTGCTCTTTCCTTTTAAAATTAGAAGCAAACACTGCATTTTAATCATGATCCAAACAAAGATGCTGCATACATCCAACATGAGCAGTTTTTCATCTAAATTAGATTGTATAATTTTGAAAT
>NW_015505289.1:1139508-1177337 GCF_001515645.1 Sinocyclocheilus grahami | reverse complement strand
AAAGTGGAAATGAAGCAGTCAGTCAAGTTTACATTATTTAGTAAAGTGATTTCCACTTTGATTAAAAAATATATAACAAACATGATTAATGTAACCATTTTAAAGAAAAAAGGCTGTTTTGTTATAGCTTTTAGAGCAAGGGCGCCGCCATCTTGCAGTACCACCGCGTGTAACGTCACGGGGTTGGTTCGCTCCGATGACCAGTGAAGTAATATAAGCATTTCTTTATTTTAAACACATGCTTGTTTTGAAATGGAGGGAGATTACATTGAATGCACTGTTAAGTCCATAATAAGTGCAATTGCCTATGCATTTGAGCCGATACGGCGATGGGACCGAGCAGTATTAGGGGTTGAAGAAACCGCACCGGTAAAGTGCGGATCGGAAACAATACTCGTTTACGTGGATACTCCTCAACACTGTCATTCCGACGTGCTTTGTGTGCATTTGCTGATGAAGGCCCGACAGAAGGCTCAATTTGGTAGCCTACTCACGTGCTGTCCGAGCCGAGCTGTGGCTTTGTGTGTGTGTGCAGCGCCGCCGGCGCGAACAGAAATGATCTATCACAACGCCTGAGTACCACATTTAAATCTCTTTCAGAAAAGGTCTATCACAGCGTGTAAATACCGCAGTGAAATCTATTCCGTGCTGTCTCATGCTTGAATGGCTTAAACACTTTAATATTTAAACTGACAAGGCTTAAAACACGTGAGAATGATAAACTTTATTGAGGAAGCAGCACTGGTCCGATTGTTCAGATAACGTTAGGTGATTAGTTAAACACTATGTCCTGTTAACAGCAGGAAAGCTAATTGTATTCGCAGGTGAACATAAAATATGATACATACAACTGGTGAACCAGTCAATGTAATGCATATGTCTTAATGGTCTGACATAACAATAAAATGCTACATGAATGATGAAGCGTCGTCTGGTCTAAAGACAGTAAGTTCCCCTCGGACATGCATTCATATAAACTCCTACCCCTAAATGAATCGCGATTTGTTTAGCATCTTAACCGATTTGAATCGTCACGTATTTGAATCGATTTTCAACCGGCTCGCGGTTAATCGTTACATCCGTAACAATAACTATATATATTAGAATATGGATATCTTTGCTGGAAATTCAACCCAAAAATGGTTTTATATATTAAATAAGCATGTATTGTAGAAATGACTGTTTTTGATAATCAACTCCGTATACTTTAATACTTGAAAAGATGATTAAATGAATAAGTCTGGTTCCAAATCATAGCAAAACCAGCCTTGCATTTTATATAATACTTAAAAGTTTAAAAAGTTTAAAAAGTTGTCACTGGGGCGGTACCCTTTCTAATATATACATTTAGAGACCAGTATGTACCAATATGCACCATTTAGGGATAAATATGGTGCAAAGATGTTACTTTTTGCAAAGGTACTGCCTTATTGACAGCTTTTGTACCTTTTTTTTTTAGAGTGCAAGTTAAAAAGAAAAGACTTTAGAAAGCAGCTGATATGTGAACAAAATGTAATAGAGAGCTGCAGCCTTGACATCAAAACCCAGAAGACTATTTCGCCATTGGGTTCCCTCCAGATTTTCCTATGGGTTTTTTAATTGGGGTTTTCTAGTAGAATAAGGTCTGTGGTAAACATGACTTGATGATACTTGGATGTTTTATTGTACATAGGGTTGTAACGGTATGAGATTTTCACGGTATGATACTAGTCTCAGAAAATATCACGGTATATATTAAACTATCATTGTTATCAGTAACAATGACTCTTGAAAGAACAAGAACAAGTTATTTGAGTGAACAAATCCTTTATTACAACAAACTTGAAACCATTTTAATGAAAGTATTGACGTCTCCCTTCTGCAAAATAAAATAAATACATTTAAAAAACAATAAAAAAATAAAGCTGTACACCTTATGTATATCTATATCACACTTTAACATTTTAATTAATGTTTTAAAATGTTATCAAATGAAAATATACAACTCCTTTTATTTTTGGCAAAGTTAAAACATGGACAAACATGATATTCCTTGAAAACAATGTTTACATTTTATTATAAGGAATATTATTATTGTTGTTATTATAACTTTGAAGTACATTGTACAATGCTAATATATTTCTGTCATAATTTCAAATTAAATCGAACGTTTATTTTGACAGGTTGTAAGCGGACCTTTGAGTTTCAGAGTGTATTTGACAATGGTTTTTCTCAAATAAAACTAGGAAATATTTATTTACGTTTTCTCTCAGAGCAGCTCTGCTGATGTTCATGTTTATGTAGACGCTGAACACACCATTAGCGTCATGCGTATTTGCAGTAGATAAAACAGCGCCACTCAGAGACATGCAGAAACAAGTAGATTAAAAGCTGTCTCTTTGCGCATAAATATTCACAGACACATATCATATCTACTTTTGATTTATCCTTCCATCAGATTGCGTGTTTTACGTGACATCCTCGTTATACTGGAAATTCCATGTTCACGACTGCACCGGGATTCCCTCTGCTTCACGGAAATCATACGGCCTTAACTTATAACTTGTTATTAATGCGACACATTACGCGAATATGAGTGAAGATTTTGGATGTATTGCCTGCTTTTGCAGCCACTTTGCGTCAACATTTTTTGCAAATTGGATTCGTCCTCAAGGACAACGCTGCGTTCGTTTTTTTTAATATCAGATGTATTCCCATTCTGCAGATTTTAACTTTTTTTTGGCGGAGATGGAGGAGATATTATCTCTGTCTCTGTTATTTTATCCGCTGCACGTGCGTGTAAGCAGCCATGTGAAGCAGCCGAGCGGAAATAAGTTCAATGGCGATTATATTGCCAAGGTGTGCGTAGAGGGTTGTTATTACAAACATAAATTTTTTAAAATGTGCATTTTCAGTATGGGTGTGTGCAATTTGCGTTGTAGCGCAAAACGTCCAAGTATTGTCAGTTTATATTTACCACGGACCTTATTTTACTCATAAATTGAAAACCCCCATTATAAAAACCCATAAGAAAATCTCGAGGGAACCCATGGTGAATTAGTCTTACATGTTTTGACATGAAGCCTCTCTAATGTACATAAATAGATTTTTATGTTATTATTATTATTTTTTTTTAATTTATGCTATTTTTTTGCAACATTGCTTAACCATAAACCTGCTCTTAAACTGTGTCTGCACAACATAAATTGCTCATATTTCAGTTAGCTTTAAATGCACATCTGCGAGACTATTTTCAGTGTAAACCGTTTTTCTAGAGTTTTCTTTTGTGCCATAGTGGGTTAACTTGTTTATTACATTGCATGGACAGTACCATAATTTCTTTAGAATGAATGAATGCAAAAGCAAAATCTTGCATTCGTGTTCACATGCCTGATATGACTGGCAGTCGTTCACATGCACTGGAATCCGTTAACCTGTGTAACAGTAGCACTTTTCCCTCGAGCGGGCCGAGAGCATAACGGAGACACTCGACCCTCTGGTCTCCAGACACTGTATATCTCTCAGGTGAGACCATTAATAAATGACGTGTTTAGGGTTGTGTGCTTTGTATCATGTTTAGCATAGCTTGTTCCGGATCTCCTCGAGTATTTGTCGGGGAAAATCAGCCCATCAGTCATTCCAGCACTGATGCGTCCCAAATATACCCATTGTGCTCGTTAATAAGCGTACTGTAGCAGGAAGTGTGTTGGTGTTGGCAGAAGAGCTGTGTGGGCATATGCTTGGGTGTCTTTATATAACTTATGGAAAGTTACAAATAACCATAGCATCTTCATCGACGTCTCTATTCCCTGTTCTTCTCATTAGTCAGCTCAGCTGATCTGGAAGAGTTGATTCCCGCAGTTGACGAGGGCAACGACATCTGTGTTCTAGACCTGTTTTAGATGGTTTGGAAGAGGAACCGTAACCAGAATGTTCATGGGATCCTAATGGAATAGTTGAAAACTAATCACCCTCATGTCTTTTCTATGGAAGCATGTTTCCGCCACTTAATAAAAATAAAAAAGGTAATTGTAAATTTATGTCTCGCAATTCTGACTTTTTTCTCAGAATTGTTTATAACTCGCAACTTTGTGGTATAGAGTCAGAATTGTGAGATATAACTGACTTTATAACTTGCGATTGCGTGTTATGAAAAATATAATTGTGAAAAATTCACAATTCTGACTTTTTCCTCATAATCTTGCAATTGTGACTTTTCTCAGAATCGCGAGATATAAACTCTGTAAGAAACTGTAAGAAAATAGTATTTTTTCCTCAGAATTGAACTTAATTCAGAATTGTGAGTTTATATCTCTATTTATTTATCGCAATTCTGACTTTATTTCTCACAATTGCAAGTTGTATCTCACAATTCTGACTTTATAACTGTCAGTTGCGAGTTTGTCTTGCGATATTCCCTGTTCTTCTCATTAGTCAGCTCAGCTGATCTGGAAGAGTTGATTCCCGCAGTTGACGAGGGCAACGACATCTGTGTTCTAGACCTGTTTTAGATGGTTTGGAAGAGGAACCGTAACCAGAATGTTCATGGGATCCTAATGGAATAGTTGAAAACTAATCACCCTCATGTCTTTTCTATGGAAGCATGTTTCCGCCACTTAATAAAAATAAAAAAGGTAATTGTAAATTTATGTCTCGCAATTCTGACTTTTTTCTCAGAATTGTTTATAACTCGCAACTTTGTGGTATAGAGTCAGAATTGTGAGATATAACTGACTTTATAACTTGCGATTGCGTGTTATGAAAAATATAATTGTGAAAAATTCACAATTCTGACTTTTTCCTCATAATCTTGCAATTGTGACTTTTCTCAGAATCGCAAGATATAAACTCTGTAAGAAACTGTAAGAAAATAGTATTTTTTCCTCAGAATTGAACTTAATTCAGAATTGAGTTTATATCTCACAATTCTGACAAAAGAAGAATTGTGAGGGGAAAAGTCAGAATTGTGAGTTTATATCTCTATTTATTTATCGCAATTCTGACTTTATTTCTCACAATTGCAAGTTATATCTCTCAATTCTGACTTTATAACTGTCAGTTGCGAGTTTATGTCTTGCGATTTTGACTTTATGACTCACAATTTCGTGTTTGTATCTTGCAATTCTGAGAAAAAAGTCAGAATTGCAAGATGTAAACTCGCAATTGCGAGACAAATAGTCAGAATTGTGATATAAAAAAGTCGCAATTACATTTTTTATTCAGTGGTGGAATTTTGAAGGATGTTCAATCATGGAGCTCTTTTTTCTGTTGTGTCATGAGATCTTGACTGTATTGTTTGCGGGTGTGGTCGCTGAATAAATGCACTTACTCAACCGCTGTTGTTTTAATAGGGAAATAGGCTATTGCAGTTTGGAATTAGTGGAATTACTTGGAATTTCACTGTTATAATATTTTTTGTTTGTTTTTAGCTGTTTTCATAATGTAGACAGAGAGATTGCATAAGTCTTTGGTATTCATTTATATAATAAAAAGCCTATAATAAATCAGTACACTAGATGATGTAAAATAAACCATGTGTATGAGTCCACATTCTATTGGATTTGTGCTTACTGGTGAAAGTGCAATGTCTGAAATGCAAAAGGAAATTTCTCAAATGACAACATTCATTATGATTATAATTTTGAGAAAAAATTATTTTTATCAGTTTAACCATTATACAGAATGAAGAAAATGTGACTAAGATTTCATTGACTAAAACTTGACTAAAATGCTCATACATTTCATTGAATAAACAAAAACAGGACAAGGTTTTCTAAATATGACAACTAAAATGTACATTTGAGTAAGACTAAGACTAAATAAAAAATGGCTGCCATAATTAATACTGCTGTACGGTTAATTAATAATAATCTTATTGCTAAAATGTCAAGTTTTCATTGACTAAAACTAGACTAAAATACTTTAGGTTTTCTTGGACTAAAACTAGAGTAAAATGTTGAGACTTTTAGTTGACGTAGAGTGCTTTCACACCTGTAGATCGATTGCTTTGTTCCGAAACAGGGGTTCAAATTAATACAATGTTGCTTTTTATTCTTGGTGCGGTTCGCTTTCACATGGCAAAGTTTCTAAACGGATCAAATTTGTTAAAGCAGCACAATGTAACTTTTGGCACTCTAGCAGTTAATAAACTGAACACTGCACACATCCCGCAGAAGAACATTCCAACCGGAGCTACTTCTCTAAGTTTATGTCTCTGGCGATTCACGCAGGTATGTGTTACTCCGCAGCGGTGACGACCCGACCAGGCTACAACAGTCCAGATATAAGTACTTATTATAAGTGTACCGTAGTGACTCGGAATAAGACAAAAATGAGGTTTGGAAGATAAATTCATGATGTACTCGCTCATTATATAAATTTTGCACATTTTGAACACAGAAAAAGTTACATATTGCTGCTTTAATACAAGTCACGCGCGAGTAAACGGTTGTCTCATTGGTCAAAGTTCCACGGTTTATTTTCCGGGATTCCACTTAGCTGTCACGGCTGTCATCCGTCAGGATGGAACGACAACAGCTTTTTTTTTTTTTTTTTCTTGTTTTAGCTGTCCTTATATTAATTTATCATTTTGAGCAGGAGTCCAGGATTCATCGGGAAAACATTTTTAAAATGCACCTACTAGGAAGAAGAGCATTAAGACGGCATTATAAAATGAAAAAGTGCGCTTTTTATTTTGAATGGCGAAAACGTGCTCACCCACAGACATTCACAGGTTAATTTTGAAGTATTAGCAAAACAACAAAGCTAATGCTTTTCACGGAACTTACGTAATATTTATATAATAAAAAGCCTATAATAAATCAGTACACTAGATGATGTAAAATAAACCATGTGTATGAGTCCACATTCTATTGGATTTGTGCTTACTGGTGAAAGTGCAATGTCTGAAATGCAAAAGGAAATTTCTCAAATGACAACATTCATTATGATTATAATTTTGAGAAAAAATTATTTTTATTAGTTTAACCATTATACAGAATGAAGAAAATGTGACTAAGATTTCATTGACTAAAACTTGACTAAAATGCTCATACATTTCATTGAATAAACAAAAACAGGACAAGGTTTTCTAAATATGACAACTAAAATGTACATTTGAGTAAGACTAAGACTAAATAAAAAATGGCTGCCATAATTAATACTGCTGTACGGTTAATTAATAATAATCTTATTGCTAAAATGTCAAGTTTTCATTGACTAAAACTAGACTAAAATACTTTAGGTTTTCTTGGACTAAAACTAGAGTAAAATGTTGAGACTTTTAGTTGACGTAGAGTGCTTTCACACCTGTAGATCGATTGCTTTGTTCCGAAACAGGGGTTCAAATTAATACAATGTTGCTTTTTATTCTTGGTGCGGTTCGCTTTCACATGGCAAAGTTTCTAAACGGATCAAATTTGTTAAAGCAGCACAATGTAACTTTTGGCACTCTAGCAGTTAATAAACTGAACACTGCACACATCCCGCAGAAGAACATTCCAACCGGAGCTACTTCTCTAAGTTTATGTCTCTGGCGATTCACGCAGGTATGTGTTACTCCGCAGCGGTGACGACCCGACCAGGCTACAACAGTCCAGATATAAGTACTTATTATAAGTGTACCGTAGTGACTCGGAATAAGACAAAAATGAGGTTTGGAAGATAAATTCATGATGTACTCGCTCATTATATAAATTTTGCACATTTTGAACACAGAAAAAGTTACATATTGCTGCTTTAATACAAGTCACGCGCGAGTAAACGGTTGTCTCATTGGTCAAAGTTCCACGGTTTATTTTCCGGGATTCCACTTAGCTGTCACGGCTGTCATCCGTCAGGATGGAACGACAACAGCTTTTTTTTTTTTTTTTTTTTTGTAGCTGTCCTTATATTAATTTATCATTTTGAGCAGGAGTCCAGGATTCATCGGGAAAACATTTTTAAAATGCACCTACTAGGAAGAAGAGCATTAAGATGGCATTATAAAATGAAAAAGTGCGCTTTTTTTATTTTGAATGGCAAAGACGTGCTCACCCACAGACATTCACAGGTATTAAGTATTAGCAAAACAACAAAGCTAATGTTTTTCACGGAACTTACGTAATTACCCATTATACATTGTGATATAGCCTGGTTCGTTGGTCCATTAGATCGGATTGCTTTCTCACTACAACCGAACCGCTCCAGAGTTCGTTTTCAATCGAGTCGAGACCACCTCGTTCAGGCGATCTCAGACCGATTGTTTTGGCGCGGATCCGAGCGCGATTGCCGTGTTCACATATGCCCAAACGAACCGAGCTAAGGGGGGAAACGCGCCAGGTTCCGAAACAACAGGCCAGGTGTGAAAGCACCCTAAAACTTGACTAAAACTAAATAGGATAAGGTTGACTAAATATGATAAAAACTAACAAGGACATTTTAACACAGGACTAAGACTAAGACTAAAATTGAAAATAGCTGACAAAATTAACACTATACTGATAGTAGTCAATAGTGACCGTCTCTGTCAGGCTCCAAAAAAGAGCACTGTGTTTCTAGCGCGTTATCTTTTAAGTCTTCTGAAGTCACGTTTTGTGTGATGAACAGACTGGAAATGTTTGTCATTACTGACTTAAATTCTGTAGCTCTCAATGCTAATATCGATCCATTCAAATATGAAGCAAACAATGACTTTATTTTGGTCTGTTTCTCATACTAAGCTATTATATGTCTTTGAATATGGTGTAGCCTACATGCCATATGAACTTTTGTATTTTTTAAATAGTTTTGAGAGACATGGTCACCAACTGGTGTTGTATATGAAAGCAATAGATGAAGATACTCAAATGGGTTTGGATTGACATGATGGTGAGCAAATATTGAATGAATTTCATTATAGGGTGCACTATCCCTTCAAACATGTTGGCTGACACCATCAGAAGCCTCTGTATGTGCTGAAATGATCCAGCCGCTGACCTCGTCCCAATTTCACAAATGGAAAAGTTGCATAGTACTATCCCCAAGTGTTATTGCGCTCATGCCGCTTGTGACGGCATAGCCAAACGTCACTGTCTTTTGAAATTTTAATAGTGTTTGTCCGCCCCACTTACAGTAATAGACTCGGAAAGGCAATACACTGAAAGGACCACTCTGTTAGTATGGACCTACCTGCTGCAACCTCTTTTGTGACATCAGTTCTTCAGGTTTTGGTTTGTGTGTGGGCAATAGCCATTCTTCACAAAGCAGAACACCATTATTAATGAATGCAATCAGGAAATGACCAGTTGGTCTTAATAGATGCCTAATCTTGGTAAGGGGGGGATTGTGTCATTGCGACTCCGAGCGGCGTGCCATTAATGCTGCGAGAAGCAACTGTGTATTTTTCACTTTTTGTGCTTCGAGCCCGTCCAGACACTATTGGTATTGGGCCGTGTGTGGCGCTCTGAGGCCACGCCCACTTTGATTGATGCCGTCGCCTCTGAACTTAGAGAAGTGACTGGTGAAAAGATTTTATGGTAGTTGCTGGGATAGATGATATGTAGGCCTATTAAATATAATTGTGATGAATTTGTAATGATTGGAAGCCATTTACAGTAAGTTTTTTTTTGTTAACATTAAATAACATTAACAATGAAAAATACTTTTAAAGCATTTAATAATCTTAGTTAATGTTAATTTCAACATTTAGTAATGCATTATTAAAAACAAAAGTTGTATCTGTTGATATTATATAAAGGGGTCATATGATGTTGCTAAAAATAACATTTATTTTGTGTATTTGGTGTAATGAAATGTGTTTATGCAGTTTAAAGTTAAAAAAACACATTATTTTCCACATACTGTACATTATTGTTTCTCCTCTATGCCCCGCCTTTCTGAAACGCATCGATTTTTACAAAGCTCATCAGTCTGAAAAGCGAGGTTTGCTCTGTTTGGCCAGCTATCCAGTGCGTTGTGATTGGCCGAATACCTCAAGCGTGTGACTGAAATGTTACGCCCCTTACTATACTGTGATGCTGTGTCCGGCCGGAGCGACGATTCAAAAACATGAAAACCCATTACAAACGAGGCATTTGTTGCATCCAGTGGGGACATAATTACGGATTATAATGACTTATACTGTCTTTTTACATGTAGCATTGCATCGCACCGCACGGCGTAAACATAAAACCATGTTTGCATTTGTGATCGGAGAAATGACAAACAAGTGCTACTCTACACTGCTCAAAGCTCGCGTTTGAATCATCAGTGGCAAATCCTTTACACGAAAACGTACTTACAGTCTGTGAATCAGAACAGCCGGCATTGTAGTCTACTCTCCCAGGATCAGGAAACAGTCCTCCATAAAATGTGCTGCACACATCTGAATATTTGGGTTGAAGTGTTCTGGAACAGTGTTGTAAATACAACTTAACCACTGATTTCTAGTCGTGTCCTCTTTTGGAAGACCAAACAAAGTAGTTTCGCTTTCACAATGAAACACACAGCGCCTTCACGACATTGCGCCAGCAACAATACTACAGCGAGAATAAAAGTTACACCTTCTTTCATTGCGTGAACATTTGGGCGGCGTTATGCAAATCTTACCACATTGTGACGTAGACATGTGGGGGCGTGTTAGAACGAGCCGTTTTAGGTAGGCGTGGCTGACTCTTAACTTTTATAAAGAATATCTCTTTGGATTTGAGACTTTAGTCTTTGCAACCTTACAGATCTTCTTTATGCACCAAGAGCTTGTAACACTCCAAAGAGAAAGGAAAAATTGAAATCGCATCATATGACCCCTTTAATAAACCTGTGTTAACATGAACTAACAATGAACAGTTTTTTTTATTAACTGATGTTAAAAAAGATTAATAAATACTGTAACAAATGTATTGCTTATCAGTGTTTCCCCTGCCATTATATTAGGGGGGTGGCCCGCCTCCCCTTGAAGGTCAAGTAAATTTTATTTAATTTTATTTTCTGTATAGTGCCAGATCACAACAGAAGTCATTTAAAGTTACTTTTCCTATAGAACAGGTCTATACCTTATTCTTTTATTAAACAAACTAAATAGCCTTATGTTATTTATCTTATTTACACGACGGCATGTCATTTCTGTCTGTTACATGGTCGCGCTCTCTGAATCGCGCACAGCGGAGTTCCGCCCCGATGTGCACACACAAGGGAGTACACTCCCACTCCCACTAGTATTTGTAAATATTAAGCCGCAAAACGACTATTTAAATATGAATTCTGTGTGTCTATGTGCTAATGAATGGAGCAGATGCGCGGTTTTGTGTACTACTCGTACTGAATGAGGACATAAATACATAAACAACATCTCCAGAACTGCTCTATGAGTCACTTTATGAGCATTTGACCGTTTCATTTGAGTAAACTATCCTCATATCATATACACACAGAAATGTAAAGGTATTCACGGCAACCCGTCAACATAAAAGTTTGGTTTAACTTGAAGACATTGCAGCAGATATATATTACTATTGTTCAGTAGAATGTACGTAATAGGCTACTACTACTACTAAAATTATTAAAACCTTATTTTTAAGCAATAATAATATAATATATCTTGAATGTTTTAATTGTAATATTAAATGTAATATTTTTTTTTTCATAAAACAGAATTTCTAAGGAAGAAAATCATTAGGCTATTATAAGAATAAATGAAACGTGTTTTTATGCTTTCAAATAATGAGACATGTTAAAACACAGAATTTGGTAACAATAAAACATAAGGTTGGAAAAAATAAAACATTTCATAGGGCCCTATACATGTAATTTTTGTTAAACTTTTGGTAAATTGATGTTAAATTGTTTAAGTTTCATGATTTGAATTAATTAGACATGTTTTTTTAATAATACAATTTAATTTAGCCATTAAAAATGAGTCCAGAAACATTAAAACAGAAAAAAAACTTTACGCCGCCGTAAATCTAGGGGAAACACTGCTTATTGTTAGTTAATGTTGGTTAATGCTCTAACTGTTGTTAACTAATGGGACCTTATTGTAAAGTGTTGTTGAGTGTCATTAAATTGATTTTGTGATCCGTCCTTGTCTTACAACTCATTAGCGACTAGCGTTTTTAAATGCTTCTGAATGACACAATTTTCCATGAACAAGTCAAGTCCAATAATAATAATAATATCAACTTAAAGTATATTATTTACCAATTAAAACAATGGTATTATCTTTTTTTTCTCATTTAATTAACCGTTAAAAGTTTGGTCAGAAACACAGTAAAAACATAAAATATTTTAACAATTTCAAGTAACTGTTTTCTAATTGAATATATTGTAAAATGTAATTTATTCCTGTGATGCAGAGCATCATTCCTCCAGTCTTCAGTGTCACATGATCCTTCAGAAATCATTCTAATATGCTGATTTGATGCTCAAGAAACATTTCTGGTTATCATCAGTTGAAAACAGTTGTGCCGCTTCAGATTTCTGTGGAAACCGTGATTAATTCTTTCTTTGATGAATAGAAAGTTCAAAAGAACAGCATTTATTAGAATTTTTTTGTGACATTATAAAAGTCTTTATTGTCACTTTTGATCAATTTAATGCATCCTTGATGAAAAAAGAGTATTCATTTCTTAAAAGGCACCAGAATTTGGAACCGTAGTGCAAATATGAAAGAAAACGTAAAATATGAAACAATTAAAATAATGGCATGTAACAATTACTTCAAGAGATTCCAAATAATTACTCAAACAGTGTTTAATAGTTTAATGCCAGATAAAATGAGCTACATCATCATTGTTTTCAATTTCCCTCCTGTAGGCATTTAGTATGAAATCGGACGTCTGGAAGTGCTGTGCTGAATAACTAACCTGATGCGTTGTCGTAATTGTACACCGCATCGAGATGCCCAATTGTGCTGCACGCCAACCTTAAAGAAATCAATAAAGAGCTCTTAGCGTCCCTGCAGAGCTTAAGGCAGCGCCATATGAAATGTCACACATATCTAATCTACGGGCCGACCTCACATTAGCACTGTTTAAGTCTATTAATCTGAGAGGTTGATGTGTTTCCGGGAACCGTGGTGTGGCATCAGTGAGCTAATATTCATCATTGATAGTTTTCATTGACGTGAATTGCGGTACCACATATGATTATGTAAGTATTTCCAGTGCAATACACCTTCACGGAACGTGTTAATTTTTGGTACATACAAATAATCATTTGAAAGTCATTTTTGAAAGATTAATAACAGAACTAGCTGAGAAACTGTGTATTTGCAAGTTGAAGCTTTTTTTTAAACATAAATCAAATAGGCCATTAATGTCTGTAGTTAGATTAAACACAAGAACACACTGTTCTTGAGAGCAAACCAGACAGATGGCAGATGTCCAGATATCTTTTGCAATTAATATTAGCTATATGTGGTATATATTTTTCCTAGTGGAAAATATGGGGGGGAAAATATAAGATGAGATCACTTTTTACATATTTTTTTTTATCTTTGGCTGCGTTACAATTCACATTATTTTACTGCGCAATAGAAGAATGTGCTTTACTAGTAAGATAGTACATTCTAAGTGTTGTAAGACATGCCTCATCATTTTTCTGTTCTGGACATGTCGAAAGTTAACCGGCATACTTCTGTAGTGCAAGGGATTGTGGGTAGTTGTCGATCAGTAAGGGTTTTTCGATGGCTGATGCTGATATTTAGAGTGCAGGATGGCGATATAATGCAGATATAGCCTAGATTATTTAATTAGGACATATTTAGATGCATGTAAAATTGTCTTTAAAATTCACTAAAGTTCACTGCCTCCCATCTAGATATTGATGTTTGCCATTAAAAATCCATCTTGATTATTATTTGTGGGTAATGTTAGCTCAAAAAGCATGTATACGTTCATAATATTTAGGATGAATAGTAGGCAAATTGGAATGATGCCATAGTCTATGTTAGAATAATTGAATATAAGCATTGAAGTACATAAGTTACTGGCAGGTCGGGATCAGTGCCTGCAGAATTCCATAAAAATGAGCTGTAATTCGTCAACAGTGTTTATAAATATTTTGCCTAATTTAATCATGCTTTCAGTTACAAATTAGTGTAGTACTCTGCAGTGTTTTAAATGTTTACCTCAGCGTGATTAAATTTGCTACACAGATTTCTCTCCAAAATCAGTGCAGGAATTCAATGCATGTTTTATATATTTACCTCACCGTGTTTACATTTGTTCCTTAGAACTCCGTACATTTCCCTCCAAAATCAGTGCAGGAATGGCAAAAGAAGTCTGCAGGCTTGAGTCTATTCTCATGAATTTTCTTTTATTCCATTGATGCTGCGTAATGCTTATTGACAGACCTGCGCTCATATTAAGCTGCAAATGTTCCTCTCCTCTCCCCTGACTGAATCGAATCGCTATCAGTCAGTCTGGGAGAGCGAATGCAAGCAGGAGGGGGCGGGACCATTCACGAGAGGACCGCCTTCATCACACCAACCCCAGCCAATCCCGTAACAGCCTTTTGCATTTCCATGGCAACAGAGCTTTATAACCTCACAAGAGGTGGATACAGGCGAGACGGCAGCGGAAAAAGGTTGCAAGTGTGAAGATAAAAAAAAAAAAAAAAAAGAGAGAATTTTTTTTTCCCCCCAATGATTTAACTGGCAGCGTTTGATGACGTCTTCGTTCATACCAGAACATAAAACAGCACAGCAATGGTGGCAGGATGCTAGAATGCTTGTGCTTGGGAATGAGACGTGGACCGCCTGCTTTCGGTCCATTGATCGGATCAGTTGGAAAGACAGCATGATAAGCGCCATCTAACAGGTAAAACGTCTATGCTTGGATAAATGTCTTGAATCTCGGCACCTGGTACTCGACGCAACTGGTAAACAGGTGTTTTTTGGAGGGGACAGAGGGCTGCATGCTGTGTTTTCCTGTTTTTGATCCGAGTCTCTAATGGAATGCTCATCAATCCCACAGTATTTTCACATGCATGTCTCGGCTGTGATTGGGGCATTTCAAGACTCAAATAGCCTCACCTCACCTCGCAGTTAAACTGATACACGCCTTGACGTATTAAGATGGAGGTTGAGGTGAGGAAAAATCTTAATTTCAAGAAGGAAATGGTTAACGGTGATGTTTTGTAGGGCTGTATTTCCTCGTATTTTTATATTTACATACAAAGCAGGTTCTATAAGTGTCAAATGTCTGTTGAAATGCGACACATTGAAATGATGATATGCCTTATTACCATGTGGACACTTGACACAAACAAGCAATTACTTTTTCCATTTCTTATCTAATTAACACACTATTAAATGCTATTGCACTCCTTTAAATCACTTGCATGCTCCCGTATTTTGCATTCTGTGTCTGAGATGTGCTTAAAAAAGATATGGGGTTGTGGTGTCCGTTTGTTTGGGCACACAGGTCCTGGGAAAGCGTTCTCAGTAGGGAACTGTTCTCTTATAGGCACTGTAGACACTTGCCAACGGGAGGAATTTTTAGAAACCTTCCTAAACATAATTATGGAAAACTGCATCTGATGCAGTTCTAGAGAATTGTGTTTATTTTGGCAACACATGCTCATAGTACGGCATCATTTTAACCAGCTGGTGAGAAATAGAAAAATAATGCGCTGAAATCCCTCTCAGTAGGTACATATGTCGGTGTTTCGCGACACGTCTGACACAAACAAGTCCCATAGCGCTTGTGTTTTGTTGTAAAACGCCACGACAGTTGATGGCAGCGCTGTGGCTTCAGGACAGACTGGTTTCAGTGGGAGTGAAGTTTTCATCTGTAATGTCTTTTGAAGACTAGGTAGATGTCTGTTCAAGGAGCAGCTGTGTCGGTATTGTAGTGTCTGGCATGCAGCAGAATGTCTCCGGCCTTCATGATGGTGTCTTAATGCATTTGTCTGATATTTCAGGTCTAGCCACAAGCCTGGAGTAGCTGCGATGCTCTGGGCAGGGCTCCAGACTGCGACTAAAACGGTCGCATTTGCGACCAAAAATATTAATTTGCGAGTGAAGTTTTTGCTGAGGTCACCACTGGCGACTATATATATTTACGTTATAACTTAACCTTTTTCCCTGATTGATTTGCGATCACATCTTTTGTTATGTTCACGTATTAAACGGAGACGATGTGCATGAAAGTTTTAGTGGAAAAAAGAGTTTGAAACAGTCCTCGTCTCTGCAGCACAGCAGCGCTAACGCACACCTGTTAAACGCAGCTCAGTTGTGCAGCACGAGAGAGATCGAAGTGACGGAGACGTGCGAAGTGAAAGTGCAGAAAAAAGCAGCGTCTATTTCATGCACAACTTGAACAAGCTACAACAGGTAAAGCTGTCAGCTGTGTGGATATTGGCAATATCGGTAACAATTCTCGTTTATAAGCATTACTAATATGGCTTCTTATAAAATCTTAGTCTATGCGGTGTTCTGTTTATGCGTGAACTTCATATTATTTGAAGCGCACTTGCCGTCCAGTAATCGCAAAAAGCTTTGTTACTTTTTAATAAACAAAGTACCAACTTTAAAATTATTCCAAATTCATAACGAAATTCAAACAATAAATACCATTTTGGCACTCTTTAATGCGGCAGGCGCGATCGCTTTAGCGCCTCAGTTCAAGCGGCAAGTGAACCCATTTAATCTTTCTCTTTACTGCTATAGTACATAATGAACATGAATTAACATCAAATGGTAGGCTATTTTATAAGAGAGCCTACAGTACAACTTACTGAAATGTCTCATGTAAAAGCTCATTCAGTGTTTCAAACTGCGGAAAACGTGTAAAGCTTGTGAACATTGCAACGTAATATACATTTACCTCAGAATAACCATTCGGTGTCCATAAGCTCATCAGTCAGCTAGAAAAATAACTATAAAGAGGAGCATTTTGCTATATCTATGTGCTATTGCATATTCATATTTTTATTTAACCTGTTGTCTACATGATTCAACTCCTCCTATAAAATTGCATTTTACTAATTAAGAAATACAGACTGAAAGTGTGAAAGAAATACACTCTTAAAAATAAAGGTGCTTAAAAGGTTCTTCACAGAACCTTTTGTGAAACGTAAAGGGTCTTTATGAAACCATTTAGACAAAAAAGGTTCTTCTATGGCATCATGAAGCACCTTTGTTTTTAAGAGTGTATGACAACATTTACAGGATGCATTGAGGAGGAGCCCAAACTACACTCAGTGGCCAAGTGATGCTTATGGTCTATGATATTGGTACAGATTCTGTGTAATGAACAATTCTTTGTGACTGTATATATAAGTTGGAAAAGACATTTTGTTCCCACTTTAAGTGAAACTTAGTTCCCAGGACATCTACAAGATGGATTAAAATGCTGATAAAGTCAAGAAAAGATGAGACATAAACACATAACAGTATGATTGAAATGTTAAAATGTAAAAAAAAAAATTCTAATAATAAAATGAATAAAACACGTTTATTCTGTGGCACCTAAAAAATAATTTGGCGCCTACGTTTTTTTTCTTATAGGAGCCAATGGCTCTTTACTCGATTTTTTTGTCTGAAGCTAGTTCAAGACCAAAATGCACCAGTGGTGGCAGCTGTGACTCACCAGCGCTGACCATTACTGCTCTCAATAATTCCGCCCAGTTGTGATCTTTTATTGTCTTTCCTGTGGAAGAATGACAAAACCCTATTCTGATATTTATAAGTGAACAGAGAATAAATGCAGTAATTTTAGCCTTTTGTTTTAACGTTGAAAATCCTTTCTAAAACACTTAACTATTGTATTTAATTTCCTTAATTTAGATTCATTTCAAACCTGCGTGACTTTTTTACTGTATTTAGATCTTCAGCATCTACACTTACAAGTTAATATTTCATAACACTAATAATTTATTAAAACTGTTTAATGTAATCTTTATCAAATCACATACAGTGTATGTTTGGATTTCTAAATGTACACTATATGTATGTTGTTGTTTTTTTAAAGTCTCACCAAGGCTGCATTTTGCTGACCATTACTGCTCTCAATAATTCCGCCCAGTTGTGATCTTTTATTGTCTTTCCTGTGGAAGAATGACAAAACCCTATTCTGATATTTATAAGTGAACAGAGAATAAATGCAGTAATTTTAGCCTTTTGTTTTAACGTTGAAAATCCTTTCTAAAACACTTAACTATTGTATTTAATTTCCTTAATTTAGATTCATTTCAAACCTGCGTGACTTTTTTACTGTATTTAGATCTTCAGCATCTACACTTAAAGACAAGTTAATATTTCATAACACTAATAATTTATTAAAACTGTTTAATGTAATCTTATCAAATCACATACAGTGTATGTTTGGATTTCTAAATGTACACTATATGTATGTTGTTGTTTTTTTAAAGTCTCACCAAGGCTGCATTTTTTTTATCAAAAATACAGTAAAACGGTAATATTGTGAAATATTATTGCAATGTAAAATAACTGTCTTCAAAAATGTAATTTATTCCTGTGATCAAAGCTGATTTTCAGCATCATTACTCCAGTCTTCAGCGTCACATGATCCTTCAGAAATCATTCTAATATGCAGATTTTCTTCTCAAGAGACATTTCTCATTATTAATATCAATGTTGAAAACAGTTGTGCTGCTTCATATTTTTGTGGAAACTGATACGTTTTTTTTTTTCAGGATTCCTTGAAAAGAAAGTTCAAAAGAACAGCATGTTTTGAAATAGAAATAGAAAACATATTTGAAATAGAAATGATTTGCAACATTATAAATGTCTTTTACTGTCACTTTTCATCAATTTAATGCATCTGTACAGAATTAAAATATAATTACTTAAAAAAATCGCACTCATCTCCAACATTTGAACAGTAGTGCACTTAAAATATACATTTATTTATTTAGTAATAAAAAATTAAATACGGGTTTGGAACAACATGAGGGTTAGAAAACAATGACAGTTTTCAATGTTGGGTGAACTATTGCTTATAATTTCCTATATTAATACCTAAGCTTTGGAGTATCTTGGAATGAAGCAGTGGTGATAAACACTCGTTTAGTCTCTAGCCTTTCCTTTTGTGACCCTTTGATTATTGTTGCTATTTTTAGAGACTCGTTGAGGGTCCAGACAATCTATTGTAATTGTGTTGAATGCTTCCTTTTCACCAGGGGCAAGACAGCGCAATCACAGCGAAACCTTTTTACTGCGAGTGTGCATGACGTAACCAAGCCATTCCAGCTATTTATAGACCAAATAGCTAGATATTGTTCATCACGGATGCTGTTTATAGTGCCAACAGCTGTTGCACCTAACATGGCCCGTCTTGGGAACCTTGAGATGGTTGCTTGGTTGATGTCCAGTGATTGTTTATGAGTCCTGTGGTTTCTGTGTTTACACCAGCTCACCTTTCTGCACACACGCACTCAGCTTTACCTCTCAGGGAAGAGTTGGGTAAGTTGTCTGCGGATAATCCGTCTTACATTAAGCGGCCTGTGTCATATGACGCGCCCAGTTGAAGCGCAGGAGAGTTACGGTGTCTGCCGGACCTCTGTGTCATCAGCAGGTGGATTTACGTTTCTTAAGGCAGCCGAAGGGCAAAGCAAGGCCCCTCGTGTTGTGTTTTGTTTTCTTCTGTAAGTCGTTTGCATAGATGGCATTCCTGGACAGTTGGATTCCATTACAGTACTGCTGGTGTACAGTAACACTGTATTTATTAATTGCAAGTTGGTTGTGCTGCATGTGTTTGAGACTACTATGTCTGAATACACAATGCCTGTGTGATTATAAAGAACATCTGTTATGCAATTTAGAATATGCTACTTTTGTAAACAGAGAAATACACCGTTTTTAAATACTGTATGCGTTTCAGTTTGAAGATGCTTTTCCAGTGTTTTCCAATAAGTAATGAGAAGTAATGTTTTCGAAGTAATTATTTCTAATAAGTGATATAGAATGTGCTACTTTGTAAATGGAGTTTATTAATGAGCATTTTAGTTTGAAGATACTTTATCAGTGTTTTTCTACCTATGTATGTATGTATGTATGTATGTATGTGTGTGTGTGTGTGTGTGTGTGTGTGTGTATGTGACCCAAACCATAAAGGTCAATTTCTCGAAATTGAGATTTATACATAATCTGAAAGCTGAATAAATAAGCTTTCCATTGATGTATGGAACAATTGGACAATATTTGGCTGAGATACAACTATTTGAAAATCTGGAATCTGAGGGTGCAAAAAAATCTAAATATTGAAAGAATTGCCTTTAAAGTTGTCCAAATGAAGTTCTTGGCAATGCATATTACGAACCAAAAATTAAGTTTTAATATATTTACTGTAGGAAATATCTTCATGGAACATGATCTTTACTTAATATCCTAATGATTTTTGGCGTAAAATAAAATTATATTTTTGATCCATACAATGTATTTTTGGCTATTGCTACAAATATACCACAGTGACTTAAGACTTCTTTTGTGGTCCAGGGTCACATATATATATATATATATATATATATCCATGTTTTTCATTGCAGTCTTTTAGCTTCTCAAGCAATTTGTTTGGTAAAAGCAGTTCAACTTTTAAAAATGCATCTGGAGTAATTTTCTTAATCAGTAGTTTTGTCTTGTTTTCCTGTAAAAAAATATCTCAACTTCCTTCAAACAAGATACATTTACTCCAAAAGCAAGCTTGCAAAAGATATTAAGACTTGTTTTCAGAGAATCTATGCAACACTTGAGTTAGAAACAAAATCTCTAAATTATTGTTTTTATTTTATTATTTATATATTCATTGGTTCTCCGTATGCATCTCTGGGACATTCTTAGATCTATTGCTTTTTTCTGTGTATGGATGCATTTGTGCAAGAGACTAGAGACCACTTTGACCATTGCAGCATATTTCAACATTTTTTCAACATATTTCAACATTTTTTTCAGCATCTTAAGCTTTTTTTTCAGCTTTTAAAAGACACTTTACCTAATAAAAGTGATTCATCTTTTAAAAACACATCTGTAGTCTTTTTCTTAATCAAAATTATTTTTGTCTCTTTTTTCCCCCCTAAAAATATCTCAAAATATCTCAAAATCCTTCAGAACAAGATAAATTTACTTAAGAAGCAAACTTGCACTTGATATTAGGGGTTGTTTTCAGCAAAATATCTTAAAGTAAGTTTCTCTCTTATTTTGTTTTAGGTATTTAGCCAAATCTTGTGCGGTTTATGATGAAGATTGATTATGTTTAGATATTTTCACTGGAGAACCACATTATGCAACACTTGAGATAAAAACTAAAACTCAAATCTGCCGTTTTGCTGTTTTTGCGGAGCATGACTTAAAAAAAAAAAAAAACTTTAAAAATCTGGTGTAATTTTCTTAATCAGTATTTTTGTATCAGTATTACTGTAAAAATATCTCAGGATCCTTCAAGCAAGATAAATTTAGTCAAGAAGCAAACTTGCACAAGATATCAGGACTTGTTTTTAGAGCAAATATCTTGAATTAGGTTTCTTTTCTTTAAGCACTTAAGCAAGCCTTGCTAAATGTATGCGGTTTATTAACACAATATTTATTCATTTGTTTGAGTCTCCATAGTCATGCCTCAGATCTCAAAAGCTTTCCTCTGGACGTCCAAAGATGATTTTCAAGTCTGATTTGTCTGTCTATCTTTGTTTTCTGCCCAGGTCTGAGAAATGAGCTGGACTCCTTCTCTCTGATGCACTCGAGCTAAGGGCCGTCCTGGTGGATTTGCCCTGACCCAGCGGAGCGTTTCCAGCCCCAGCCCCGCTCCACGGCCAACATGCTGATCAAAGAGTACCGCATCCCCATGCCCATGAGCGTGGAGGAGTACCGCATCGCTCAACTCTACATGATTCAGGTTTGCTCATGGTTTTATCTTACATTAAAGCAGTCGAAAGTTCTGTCATTAATTACTCATCGTCACTTTGTCATACAATAATGTTCCTAATGACCACGTCTGTCAAGCTCCAAAAAGGATAAGAAATCTCCATAAAAGTAGTTTGTACACCTTGTGAGCTATATTCCAAGTCTTTTGAAATCATAGAGTGGTTTTAAATAAGTAAGTTATGAAAATTCAATTCTTACAATTATCACAAATATCAATTATCCCAAATCCCAAATCAAATGTTGTGACTTTAGATGTGTCATATAAGGTAGACCCCTATGATATCAGGAATTACCAGAACAATGTAAATACACAACACAGAATTTCTGAAAAACAAAACATTTCATAGGGCCCTATTATTGTAAAAAATAAATAAAAATCAATTAATTAAACATGCTTTTTGATTATTAAAGTTTAATTAAACATTTAAAAATTTGGTAAAAATAAAACAGAATTTAAGAAAAAATAAATCAAATGTATTTAATTGGGCCCTAAAAATCTAATTTTGTTAAATTGTATAAGTTTCATGATTTCAAATAATTAGACATGGTTTTAATGTATTAACATTTAATTGAACCATTAAAGGGATATTTTACCCAAAAATGAACATTATGTCATCATTCTGTCATCAAACACTTGACGGTAGCCATTGACTTCCATTTTTTAAGATACTATGGAAGTCAATGGCTGCCGTTAACTGTTTGGTTACCAAAATCCTTCAAAAATATCTTCTTTTGTGCTCAACAGAAGAGAGAAACTCTGGAACAAGTGGAGGGTGAGTAAATGATGACAGAATTTAAATTTTTGGGTCCGTTTAAAATGAAGCCCTAAAAAAATAAAACCGAAAAAAAATGGAATCCAAAAAAATTAAATAGGAAAAAATGGAATTTGGGAAAAATGAAACATATTTTAGGGGGGGGTGGGGATCGCATAGAACCCTACATATAAACTTTGACTTCAATAATGTTTGACCACGAAACACAAAAACCAAGGATGGCTATTCTGTGTCATATTTTATTTGCAATCTATGACTTAAATAGTGGTCTGTTTCTCACGGAAAACTAATGTATAACTTCAGAGGACTTATGTTGAGTCATTTGAGTCATTTTTATGGTGTTTTTTTTTTTAGCCTGTTTGGTTCATATGGTCCGTGTGGAAAAGAGATGTGTGAATCTCCTTTTATGTTCCCCAGAAAAAATAACAGCCTGTGGGTGTGGAATAACACGAGTATGAAATAATAATAGCAGAATTTTCATATTTGGGAGTTCTTTTAAGCGCATCATGCACTTCTTCTGTTGTTTCTGTGCGAAGTGAAGCGTGTAGCATACAAAAACCTGTGACTCCCAGCTGGCTTGTTTGGTGTTTCCTTTTTGAAACATGCTTTACTCTCTGGGACAAATGCAGTGAAAGTAACATGCATGTGGGAATCATTCAAATATGAAGCACATGTGCAGTTTTGCAGAACAAAGACGGTGTTTCACAATTTTTATTTTTTTTGGTAGGGCACAACGCATGCTCTAAATATTTCACTAAATTTGGCCCGTGATCCCCTGAGACAGGTTGTGGGTGCTGGCGAGGCAGGAAGCACCTTACGCATTGTGCTGATGCCGAAACCAGCAGCGAGCTGATGGAGAAATGCTGATGCTCATCGGCAGAGAACCACTGCAATGTGCAAATGTAGATGACACTCCTGTGAAAGAGATTTTGAATATCAGAGACGCTATCCTGGTTAAAGAAATAAATAATCACAAAATCTTTGGCCAAATTGTGCAGCCTTACAAACAAGCACTGCAAACCTGGAGCTTTTTTATTGCAATTTGATTAGATTTTCCTGGTGGTTTACCCAATATTTGTGAATGCTATGTATTTCTTATGCTTTATGGATTAATGTCGCAATAATTTAGCAACATGTAAACATCAAACTCCATTGAAATCAATTGAGTCCCTTGAGTTCATTTGTTTGCCACAAAGTAGCTGCTCGAATGGAAAGCGTTCTACAGATCTGTATCTGGTAAAATGTCTGTCTGCGGAGGTTTGCATGAAATTTAATGAGTGCTCAGATCGTTGTTGGAGCTCACAGTGAGGTTGCGGCCACAGATCTAACTGAGCTTTCTCCTACATGTTCTCTGAATGGTCTTATAAGGTTAATTAGCACTGTCAATGCAGCTGTCTCTCACTGCTGTTTTCAGTGGGATATTAAGAGAGAGGACAACCAGGACGTTACTGTCCAATTGCAACAGGCATGCTAAATTTAAGGATTTGTGCTTAATCAGTGGATATCAGAATCGAGCCTAAGCGATGTTGACTCGCATAAGACTTCAAGTCCTTTGGGAACGTTGTCTAATTAGCAGATTTCTGAAAGCATGAGTCATCGAAAGTGCGAAGTAGCGTCCATATGACTGATGGCCAAATCGTTTCGGTTTGGCGCAGAGAATCGAAGTTCGAAGCCAATTAACACGTTGAATCTGCATCTAAATAGAGCATTTGTGTCCTTGTTAAAGTTAGTTTCACTTGTTTATTAGTTTTTTAATGTTCTTTCTGAGCTCTGCTGTTTTTAAGCACCATCTGTTGACATGCCATGGCAGAGTTGACCTAATGAGTGTGCGGAGGGCAGGCACACGGTTTGGCAAGCTTGTACACCGTCAGTGTGACCCCGCTGGTGTAGTATTAAACCAGTGCGTGTGTGTTTGTGTGAGCGCCGCTCTATTAGCCTCATGTTACACAGCAGAACGCTGGTCAGGAACCGTGAACAGATGTTCATCGCTGGTGGAAAATAAGCAAAACTAGTTCTGCTGTGGATGGCGGGAGGTGCTTTTCGGTGTGTGTGATGCACCAAAGAAGAGTTTTTCACTTTGTAAGCTACTGTGTGTCATCCGTTTGCTTTCCAGTGCATTATGGATTTAGATTGATTAGTTCAAGCTTGGGTGGGGCGATCAAATTAAGCCACATCATGGATATTGCAGCGATTTTAAGTGCACTTTGTGTCTGGTCATTAAGTTTCCGAAACTGCCTGTCATTTAAGACGTTTTTTTCTATTAATGTTTTAATAGCGTTTCTGATTCTAAAACTTTGAAATTACGTTTAATTAATTTCTGTGAATCAGTCTAAGTGAGTTAATTCAAGACTTTGATTAAACAAATTGATTGCATTATCACTCAATTTTTTTTTCAAATTTTAAAATGTTTTAATTAAAATATGTAGATTAATGTTGGTGTTTATATATTTATGTGTTATATTAAAATGTGTTGGTTATAAATATTTGTAGATTTTTGTTGATAGCTGTATATATTAAAATGTGTTAGTTAAAAATATATGTATATTATTGTTGATATTTATAAATTAAATTGAAATGATAGAGCCTATATGTAGACTAATATTGCTGTTTATATATTTATGTATTGTATTAAAAATTGTTAGTTAAAAATTGATGTAGATAATTGTTCATACTTATATTGTATATTGAAAAGTTTTAAATAATATATATATATGTATGTAGAATAATGTTACTGTTTATATATAATATATTAAAATGTTTTAGTTAAAATAAATGTGGATTGATGCTGTTTATATATTTATGTGTTATATTAATAAATGTTAGTAAAAAATATAAGTTGATTATTGTTAATATTTCTATATTATTTTAAAATGTTTATTAAAATATATACGTTAATGTTGCTGTTTATATATTTTTATATTATATTAAATGTTTTAGTTAAAATATATGTAGATTAATGTTGTTGCTTATAAATGTATATAAAAATGTTTTAGTTAACATGTATGAAGATTAATGTTGCCGTTTATATATTTATATAAAATTATTTAGTTAAAATATATGTAGGTTATATACTTGTATTTTATTATTATATCATTATTATATTTTATATATGTTTATATATCACTTTATATTATTGTATTTAAATGAAAATGATTAAATGCTATTCTTGTTTTCGTTTAGTGATAAACTGTTGACATTTTTTTTTTTTTTTTATGTATTTGATATTATAGATTTGTATAATATGTTACTTCTTGCATGAAACCGTTTAAATCTATTTGGCAACAGTGATTGTTTGGTTGAAATGCTGATTCAGCTATATAAGAATTTCAAGGCAAGCACGTAATTATATTGAGATATATATTGAATATGGTCATTTTATGAAAATGGTCAGGAATGTGGCTTTCCGACGCTTCCGTCACAGCAGTATCACACTTCCCGCGGCATTTCTCTGGCGCTCCTGTTTCTCACCCCTCCGGTCAGGCCCCCTCTTCTGCAGCGTCACAGCTGAGCTCCGGTTGCCATGGATACCCGTGACATCAGCCGGAGCATGGCACTCGTTGCAGTCATTTGTTTGCGGCGCGAGAGCGAAGACGGAGGGAGAGGTCACGATGATGCAGGCCTGTTGCCAGGGCGACTTCACTCCCATGTTTCCTGCTGTCCACAGATGGGCAGCGGAGGTGCATCGTGCCGAGGTTAAACCTCTCACATGATCTTGGCCGTCCGTGTCCATATAGGGCAGCGTTTGCTTTCCGTTCATCCACGGAGATATTAAATTAAGCCTGGCATGGCTTCGTCAAGACAGACGAATATTTTAAAGGGAAATCCCAGGTGGTAGAAATCAACTGGAGAGCAGCAAATCTCAGTGGACGCTCCTTATAGGGTCTAGTCACTTTTCATTTGAATTAAAGTCATCCATGTGAAATATGTAATTAGCTAGAGTGCACAGGAATCCTGCCAGGCAAAACTTAGCTCCAGTTTTCTGCTTTCTATCACTTAGAGTAGTCGCAACACGGCTCTCTGAGCCAACCGTGCATTTTCCCATCTTTATTATGACCTCTCAGCAGTTTATGGACCTTCATATTTCGTCATAAACACTGAGCAAAATGATTTCTCAGCACAACATACCTTTGTACTATCAGTACTACCTTCGTATAAGAAATAACTATTATTTCAACCATTTGAGGGGCTGAGACTATCAAACTGGGTCATTAAAAGGGATCATTGTGTTCAGAATCGTAGTTCATCCAGGCTTGAGTCAATCAAGTAATTTTTTACTTGATTTACTTTTTAATTCTTGAATTTTCCTTTTCTTATTTAAAGCAAATATGAATATATTTGAAAGTCAGTTGGAGCTCAGCACTAACGATTTTTACTCGTCTTGTCATAATTGTACAATTATTTAAAAATAAGTTCATTTTGGTTGTTTTTGACCCATGTTGCCTTGTATTCTAATAAATAGGATTGTTTTGACAAAACATATTTAGATCACATTTTTTGATTCCACAGCTAAAACTACTAGTGTAACTAATATAAAGACAAGTAACTGTCAGTAATAAAATTAAGAACAAATAAACACATTACAAGCAACAGCATAAATTAATGCAAAAGAACAAAAATACAAATGAAATTAACAGTGATTTAAGTTTTTCAGGTAGGTCTAAGAGTAGTGTTGGGGAAAAACCACAAGTTGAATAACTGCATAGTCTTCATTGTGTAAATTAAATATTGATGAATCCTTGTTAAAGCTATAAAAGTTATTTGATCGAGCATTGAATGGTTTTCTTTTTATTTTCTTGTTTGATTTTTTTGACAGCAGATGTTTTATTAGGCTACCGTCTCTTTAAGACCTAATACACAGATCTAATATACTGATACACATTTGGTTTTCTCCCAGCTATTCACGTTCAGATGGGCATTCTGATATATTTGTGTATTTGTCAGTTTAGGTGTGATTAAGTTATCTTTTGCGTCTTCTTGCACATGCAAATACTAAGTCAATAATAGAAGTATTACATTTAGATGTGTTACTCATCCTTCACAGACATCACCAATTATTAAAATGATGATTGAATACATGCATCACAATAACTAAATTGAATTGCACAAGTGAGATCATTCTCTCTTATGCTGTTTGCTTCACTTTTGCGAGTTCAGCATCTCACACAGTAGACTGTGCAAAGTGAGGTGGTTTATTTAAACACATTGCACTGAAAAACTGGTTCTTCAGCTGGTTAGTTGTGGCCCAAAAACAGGTCACTGTCTGTCCTGATAAGGTTGTGGTTAGAGGAAAAAACAATGCTAAATGCAACTGTGCTTTTTCAACCTGGGCAGTTCATGATAACAATAAATAGGGCTGCACGATTAATCAAGAACAACAAAATTGCAATATAGCTTAGTGCAATTATCAAACTCATCTCTGCATATGCTCTGGGTTTGGGTCAATTTATCATGCTTTTGTAAGTGCAACATGCAGCAATCATCTTCTCATAATGAGAAACCCTTCTCACAGAAGAGAAGCTTTAAGAACTATCTGCGGTTTTCCGTCAAAATAAAAGTTTGATGGTTTAGTGTAATTAAGAAATTAAAGGGATAGTTCACCCAAAAATGACAATTAACATCATTTACTCACCCTCAAGTTGTTCCAAACCTGTGTGATTTTTTTTTCTTGTGCTTTTTCAACCTGGGCAGTTCATGATAACAATAAATAGGGCTGCACGATTAATCAAGAACAACAAAATTGCAATATAGCTTAGTGCAATTATCAAACTCATCTCTGCATATGCTCTGGGTTTGGGTCAATTTATCATGCTTTTGTAAGTGCAACATGCAGCAACCATCTTCTCATAATGAGAAACCCTTCTCACAGAAGAGAAGCTTTAAGAACTATCTTCCCGTTTTCCGTCAAAATAAAAGTTTGATGGTTTAGTGTAATTAAGAAATTAAGGGATAGTTCACCCAAAAATGACAATTAACATCATTTACTCACCCTCAAGTTGTTCCAAACCTGTGTGATTTTTTTTTCTCTCTCTCTGTTGAACATAAAAGAAGATATTTTGAAGAATGTTGGTTACCAAACAGTTTCTGGTCCTCATTGACTTCCATAGTATTTTTTTCCATATTATGGAAGTCAGTTGGGACCAGCAACTGTTAATGATGACAGAATTTTAATTTTTGGATGAACTATCCCTTTAAGACAGATTTAATATTAGTATTGTAATTTTACTTGTTGAAAAGTAAAATAAAATTATTTTTCTTAAACACTTATTTTACAGTAAAATTACAATTGTAAAATTTCTTTTTGTTTTTATTTAGTCATTTTTATATATTTTTTTTAGTAATAATAATAACTATATTGATATATAATCATGAAATCCTGGCCGAATTGTGCAGCCCTAAACAAGCACAGCAAACCTGGAATTCTTTTTCGTAAAATCGTAATCGTAATTTTTATCAAAAAATATTGCAGTTATATTTTCCCACTAGATCGTGCAGTCCTATTAATAAATGTCATGCTTGATTTTTTCAAACGTTTACAGTTTTGGTGTTAAATGGGTTGCCATTTAATATTTAATGTAAAAACGTGGGTCCTGAAGCAAAACCTGTTGAAAAGAGCCGCTCTAAAGTAACAAAGCGAAATTGTAGAGAAACATCGCATTATGATTCTACTGCACAGCCTTAGGGTATCGAGACTCTTCTCTAAGGTGTGTGTGCGAGGGATTGATTGTAGCGGGTGCTGGGCCTGATGTCATCTGTCAGCGCCATAATGAAGTGCTGCCTCATTGACTTCCATAGTATTTTTTTCCATATTATGGAAGTCAGTTGGGACCAGCAACTGTTAATGATGACAGAATTTTAATTTTTGGATGAACTATCCCTTTAAGACAGATTTAATATTAGTATTGTAATTTTACTTGTTGAAAAGTAAAATAAAATTATTTTTCTTAAACACTTATTTTACAGTAAAATTACAATTGTAAAATTTCTTTTTGTTTTTATTTAGTCATTTTTATATATATTTTTTAGTAATAATAATAACTATATTGATATATAATCATGAAATCCTGGCCGAATTGTGCAGCCCTAAACAAGCACAGCAAACCTGGAATTCTTTTTCGTAAAATCGTAATCGTAATTTTTATCAAAAAATATTGCAGTTATATTTTCCCACTAGATCGTGCAGTCCTATTAATAAATGTCATGCTTGATTTTTTCAAACTTTTACAGTTTTGGTGTTAAATGGGTTGCCATTTAATATTTAATGTAAAAACGTGGGTCCTGAAGCAAAACCTGTTGAAAAGAGCCGCTCTAAAGTAACAAAGCGAAATTGTAGAGAAACATTGCATTATGATTCTACTGCACAGCCTTAGGGTATCGAGACTCTTCTCTAAGGTGTGTGTGCGAGGGATTGATTGTAGCGGGTGCGGGGCCTGATGTCATCTGTCAGCGCCATAATGAAGTGCTGGCGACTCAACGCTGGGAGGATGAGCAAAAACAGATACCGCAGCCCAGCGCTTCTGTCGCCTGTTCCCTCTCCTGCCTGCCATTCGTCTGTCTGTCCCACCAGCTGCTGACAGCTCACCTCTCTAACAAGAGGACGTGATCGGCCCGTTTCTTCCTGCTCAGCACATGTGAGCTCCAGACCCACAGATCGCCTCCAACGGGCTCCTGCTTCACACACATTTCTGTGGAACGTGTTGGTCTGACATCAGTCCTGAAAGTGCAGTCTGCGAGTTTGACAGTAGTGTTGCAGAGAGAGAGAGAGAGAGAGAGAAGCAGCGGTCTGACATTGAGAGAGGCACGACTGCTATTCCCTCGCTGGTGAAGGCCTGTGCTTTTAAAATGGAAATGTATTACTCACCACGTATCCGGTGATTGAGGACGCATTAGAAACCCCTGAATCTGAGAGGCCAAGAGTGATCGTTTCTGAGGCGTCTCGGGGGCGAGACCATTTGGCACAAATTATAAAAGCCACCTCATGTCCCGTGCCAGTCACACATGTGCAAAATTCAGAATTGAAGAATTGGCTTAATTTGAATTGAATTAGCCACATTACACAAGAAGTTGAATAGGAATTGAAATGAAAGGAAGAGGAATTGTCACTAATTTGTAGTGAAAAGGCACTTTGTAACACAGGTAATGCATCTATCTATCGTTCTATCGTTGTATATCTGTTTATCTATCGTTTGTTTATTTGTTCTATCTATCGTTCAACAAAAATCCTAAATAAACTGATAAAAGAAATTTATAATTTTAATATAAATAAAAAATATGCATATACATTATTATAAAAAATATTATTGAAAAAAAATATATATTACACCAGTGGAGATCTGCCAGTTAGGTTATAAAGAAATACTAGCAGCTTCAGCAGTAATATCATTTCAACGTTTTCCATCTTTAGACATTGCTGGAATTCAGTGGCCATGCGGTTGTCTCATGAGAGCACTCAGATGAAATGAAAACGCTATAACTTTCTTCTCCGTCTCTGAAACAAGCCTCACCTTAATGAAGGTCTTAGGCAAGCGTTGTCAGCTTTTAATCACCCCACTATCATCTTGCTAATGCAGAGTCACGGCTGATGGGATCTGTGTGGCCATCTGCCCTGTCAGTGTGCCAGCTTCACTGGCCTGTCATCATCCGTCTTTTATTTAAGCATAGAGGACGCATAACAATTACATAATTACACCTACATCAATGTCAGTTAGTTGAAAATAGAAATGTAAAAAATGCTGTACAGAATTAATGTTTGACACTGTTCTGAATCCTACGTTCGCATTCACGGCCTGGGACACAAATTTAAGGGTAGGCACCCTGCTTCCCCATTTAGGCAATCCCATAGTGGACCTAAGTGGGCCAAACGTGTCCCTAATGGCTTCATAAGTAAGTTGGTATGCAATTAGCCACCGGATGCTTCCAACTATCTTTGTGTGACTTTCTTAAGCAAGGCAGATACGATGGCATGTGCCACCCTGACTGGCACAGTGGGCCTTCTCCCAGAATTCACAGTTCAGGAGCCGTGCCAAGATTGTACCCTATTTTTTACGGTTCTGTCTGCTGGCAGTCAAACTGAGTCTTGGCTTATCTTACTGACAAAGCTGATGGTGTGGCTTTTTTTGATTGGCCAGCACCAGTAGCGCTGAGCATGTAGTTGACTTCTCTTGGGTTGGAGTCAATTCTCTTTTGGGATAGACTGTCACCTTCCATTAACATTGAGTTTCCTAAGGAGGTTTTAAGCTCCCAGCATAATATTGTGGATTTAACTGCACTGACACTATTGGATGAGAACAGAGCTTGAACTGGATTGAGCTGGATAATGATAGTTACTTTGTAACATTGACACTGCTATTCAACTGAATCAAATCAGCATTGAATGGAATAATGACAGTTGTCTTCTGTAGTGCTGTTTATAGATGAATTGAGCTTATTTCATAATTGATTAACTTTGCAACATTGACAGTTATTGAACTGAATTGAAACAACATTGAATTGACTTGAATGGAATAATGACACTGTTGCCTTTTGTAGAACTGTTTATAGCTCATTTGAACTTGTTTCAGAGTTGATGAACTTTGCAGCACTGATACAGTTATTGAACTGAATTGAAATAACAAATGTGAATCTAAAATGGATGATGACACTAACTTTTCAACATTGACACTCATTCAACTGAATCGAATCAACATTGAACTTACTTGAGCTGAATAATGACACTTTTGCCTTCTGTAGAGCAGTTTATAGATGAATTGAATTTGTTTCCAAATTGATAGATTTTGCAGCATTGACACTCATTCAACTAAATTGAATTAGAATTGAGCTGAATAACAACACTATTGTCTTCTGTAGAGCTACTTATGGCTGAATTTAATTAGTTTCATAATTGATGAATTTCGCAACATTGACACAATTATTGAACAGAATTGAAACAAATTTGATAATGACACGAACGTTGCAACATTGACACTCATTCAGCTGAATCGAATCAACATTGAACTGACTTGAGCTGAGTGACAACACTTGCCTTCTGTAGAGCAGTTTATAGATTAATTGAATTTGTTTCCGAATTGATAGATTTTAGCTGCTTATAGCTGAATTTAATTAGTTTCATAATTGATTAACTTTACGCAGTTATTGATCTGAATAGAAACAACAATTTTGAGCAACAAATATGAACTGAATCGAGCTGGATAACAACACTTAACTTTGCAACATCAACAATGTTATTATCTTTTGCAGAGCTGCTTTATAGCTGAAATTGAAATGGTTTCATAATTAATGAATTCTACAGCATTAACACTGTTATTTTCCTCTGTACTAATGTGAAGCTGCTTTGAAACCATATGTATTGTATAAAAAGATTTATAAATAATTGTGACTTGACTTAACTTCATAATAATTCCAGTCCTTTTGGAAGTCTGTGAACCCTAATTCCTGACCTTTCCCTCCCTGCAGAAAAAGAGTCGTGAAGAGAGCGAAGGCGAGGGCAGCGGGGTGGAGATACTGGAGAACCGACCCTACACGGATGGCCCAGGCGGCTCTGGTCAATACACCCACAAGGTTTACCACATCGGCCAACACATCCCTAGCTGGTTTCGCTCCATCTTGCCAAAAGCCGCTCTTCGTGTGGAAGAGGAATCCTGGAACGCCTACCCATACACCCGCACACGGTAAGTGCACTATCTCCTAATAATAAAACCCTCTGGCTCTCTTTCAAGAGTTCTCTGGTAAATACTCACAACAGCTTTTAACATTCAAGTCATGCCTTGCTGTTTTGATCTTGAAGTCAACATGAAATCAAAATAGACCCGTGTTTACTTTCTCAATGCATCTTTTTGGTTTTATAGGGAATGTTGCATCAAAGCGTGTTGAGTTCAGCTCAACTCCCACTGCAATAAACGTATATCTGTTCATTAACCCTTTGACGCATACGATCACACTGGTGTGATTAGAACGTTCAGTGCGTCATGTGATCAACTGCTAAATTAAAATCTGCTTTCGCGCTTTGGCTGGTGCTGATCCAGAGACAAACACTCTTAGCTCTTGTCATATTATCACAACTATTCAGTATTTTCAACCATATAATACTTATTGAAGGTTTCAGACATTTAAATGCACATAGGTTTGTAAAATATACACTGATATCTATGGAAGCGGCAATAACGATCCTTACAAATATAATTTGACAACATGTTTTATTGATCTCATATACACTTTGTGTAGGTAACTATAAAGATTACTCTGTTTTTCTCCCAGTTCACCGGAAGCTTACTTTAAAAAATCACTTGTGAGAGGGTTAATGAAGGGGTCATGGTAGGTATAGACAACACCAGTGTGAAAAAAGGGATAAACTCGCATGAACCTCATTGCTGAGCGGTTGGATTAATGCATGACACTGATATGATGAAATTACATCAGAGTTAATCTCTCCTCACCTGTCCTGCAGCTACACGTGTCCTTTCGTCGAAAAGTTTTCCATCGATATCGAGACGTACTACAAGCCAGACACGGGTTGCCAGAATGACGTCTTCAACATGTCCTCGGCCGAAAAGAGGCAACGGGATATAGGTACTGTTGCACCTTCTTTATTTTTACTCTGCTTGACGCATATATTTGATGCTTTTGACCGTTTCTGAAATGGAAAAGCACAACTGAGCATCTAGAACAACTGCATTTTCATGAGGTCCCGTCATTAGCATGCTTTTTAACACGTGAGCCCTGCTTGTTTGTGAAACCAATCTCAAGCAATCCAGCAGGAAGAGCTCTCGAGCCATGCCTCAATGTTTGAGATGCAGACAGCATGCCGCTTCATTGACATAGTACCATGCTGCTGTTGAGTAACGTGCCACGGCACGAGCGTTGCACTCTGGGACAGGTACTGGAGGCTTTCTGAGCTGAACGCAGACAGACGAAGGCACTGCAGGGGGAAGCGCCCAGTGAATGCTGTTACATAACTCCATTCCTGACTGATAACATGTACCTTCATTAGTGTGCTGTGGAGACACCTAGAGGCCGTCTGATGACACGGCCATCTGCAAACAGGAAACAACCCAAGATCAGCAAACAGTCTGTACCTTGCAGCTGTGAATAATTGAAGACCTACAAAGTTAGGTTTTTAACACAGTAAAGTTTACAGCTCTGAATTAAATGGATTGTTCATCCAATAATGAAAAATTGCTGAAAATGTTCTCACCCTCAGGTCATCCAAGCTGTGAATGAATTTTTCTTCAACAGGTTTGGTGAAATTGAGCATTACATCATTTGCTCACCAGTGGATCCACTTCAGTGAATGGGTGAGTCTAAACAGCTGATAAAAACATCACAATAATCCACAAATAATCATCTTGTGAAGCGATTTGTAATCCATCAAGGGGTTTAATTTCTGTCTATAATATTGCTTTCTCCAGTGAAAAAGTAGTCTAAAGTTAAATCAGGAGAGTGATTTGCACAGATCAAGCATCGTTTACAAGCGAAAACCGTCCAAAACCTTTCTAAACAGGATTTTGATGTGAGAGAACAAAATACTTTTTTTCACTGGAGGAAGCATTATTATGAACTATGAACTGGTATTTTGGCCAGAAGCGATGGTTTAAAGTTAAAAGTCTTAAGTGATGGATTTGTTTCTTAGAAACATGCAGCTTTTCACTTCACAAGACATTAACTGATGGAGTGGTGTGGATTATTGTGATGTTTTTATCAGTTGTTTGGACTCTCATTCTGACGGCACCCATTCACTGCAGAGGATCCACTGGTGAAGAAACAAACTCATCTACATCTGGGATGGCCTGAGAGTGAGTTTTCAGCAGATTTTCTGCAAAATTTAATTTTTGGGTGAACTATTCCTTTAAGAGTTGTTCTTTCACAAAAAGCAAGTTAGCAAACAAAGAAGGGTAAAAAAAAATCTACACACACTAAATACAAACAATGCTATTTTCATGTCAGTTTTTCTAAACAAAGTTCCGTTTATGGACATGAAAAAAGTATCATCTTTTTTATTATGGAACAACTTGATTCCTTGTGCCAAAGCTGCATGAATAATAGAAAAAACTTTATGACACATAAGACAAACAGATAAACCAGGTTTTACAGCCTTAATGTCCATGTTATTACCTTTCAGAAGGTTCTATAAAATCTCTGTGATGAACTGATTTGGTTTGCAATAAAAGACTAAATATGAACCTGTTCACCATTCGTGCCTTGTCCTCCCAAAAATATGAGATCGCTAATGAAACCAATGTTCTTTTACAGATCCCATCGATATTGTGAATGATTTTATCACCCCTCATGAATACCTGGCTGAGGAAGACCCGAAACTCTACAAGTCATATAAAACCCAGCGGGGCCCCCTGTGTGACGACTGGATCGCGGAAATCAACAACAACCCAGGCAAAATGCCCGTCATGTGCGCTTACAAGTTGTGTAAAGTGGAGTTTCGATACTGGGGCATGCAGTCCAAGATTGAGCGCTTCATTCACGATGTGGGTAAGTTTTCGGAAATGTTCAGACGAAACATTTTTTATATTATATAACAATGCATATTTTTGATAATCGAGTGAATTTATTATTAACTTAGTACCGGTGCTATTATCAGTGGTGTCCTCTACCATATGTCCACCAGTGTTATTAGCTCTGAGAGGACGTTTGTCTCTCCAATAATTCTATATGAGTCAGCTGATCCATCTGCTGCATATGTGCGCGAAATGATGCTTGGTAACATCCTGTTATCGTTGTGCGTGGGTGGGCAGCAGGTGTCAAGCATTCTGTCAGGAAAAAAGCCCTTAATCATTAACCTGCACTTAATGAAAACAAGATCGATGCAGTGTGGCTCCAGTGAAAATCAACGCTCAGAGAACCGCCTCCTCCTGACTACATCAGGGCAAAATTAATTTCCTTTCTATTTGCTGTTCGCTCTCTGCTTAATCTTTTTCATTACTTCGATATCGGCTTGTTTATTGGCTCCATTTTCTGATAATTTGCAAGCTGACTGTTGCCGTTTCCCATTTATGAAACTCTTTCCCTTTGGCTGATTTCCTTTTATTTTTATCCATTTTTCCTCTCGCTGTTTCCTGGCCGCTGTGAAAACAATTTTGTTTGCACGTCTCTTCATGACCAAGTTCAGTTATCTGAAAGACTGGTTAAGTGCGTCTTTGACACATCTTAATCAGACGAGGAAATCGCACAAGGAAATAAGCCAAACCACACATTGACCCCAAATGTCAAGCGAACTTACATACAGACTCGTCAGTGAAGCAGGGTTATTATAGTTAACTAAAACTAAAACCATAAAAAAACATTTTCATTACGTGAAATAATAAGATTAAAAAAAAAATTTAATTTCAGCTAGGCATTGAACATTTCTCATTTTCGTTAGTACTAAAATAACTAAAATGTATTGGGGGAAAAAAATAATATTAAAAATATAACAATAAACAATAAAAAAATATATAAAATTGACAAAAAATGCTAAAAATGAAGCAATGAAAAAAAAAAGAAAACAGAAAATATAACAAAAATGTAATTCAAAATATTAACTAAAACTATAATAGCATTTAATAATAATTGCATTTTCTTAGCTTTCTAGTACACAAACAGTCTCCTTGGTTGATAGCAGTATTGAGAAATGTTTCTTTAAAAATTAACATTACTCATATAAATGTTACTAATTATGTTACTTTGTTACTTCTCATGGAAAGTAATGTGTTACATTTTATCACCATCTGTTGTCTGAGGCTCTTTTTTTCCTAGCATGTAAGTGCTACTCAACTCGTAAACCTAGCAACCATCCAGAACAAGTTGGCAACCACATATGAATGCATTAAAAACCATTCAGAACATTGGGCTGCTGACTTTTGCATGGGCAAACACTACTCGCATTTTGTTTAGAAGATGTAAAAATCTACTGCAATCATTAGTTTTTCCCCCTAAACTAGTTTAAATGTAAACGGTTACACTTGCCTGTGTTATGATGAGCATTAATCTCACAACATCTTGCCATCAGGGCTGAGGAAGGTGATGGTGCGCGCTCATCGGCAGGCCTGGTGTTGGCAGGACGAGTGGTACGGTCTGACCATGGAGAACATCCGGCAGCTGGAGCTGGAGACGCAGCTGGCTCTGGCACAGAAGATGGCGCAGTATAGCTGCAACGAGGAGGGCGGTGAGAACAACGGCGCCGGCACCAGCCCCGAGAAAGAGCACGAAGCCAAGGAGGCCATCGAAGCTGAGGGGACGACGAGGAACATGGGGGACAC
>NW_015505289.1:1132831-1137831 GCF_001515645.1 Sinocyclocheilus grahami | reverse complement strand
TATTGCAACTTTACAGATCTTCTTTATGCACCAAGAGCTTGTAACACTCCAAAGACAAAGGAAAACTTGAAATCGCATCATATGACCCCTTTAAGTTTCTAAGTGACTATGAAAAATTGAGTGGGAGTTTTTGAAATATATATTTAAAAAACTGTTCTTTCAAGCTGTAATAATATTTCATAATTATATTACATTATATTATATGTTGCTTTTTATATTTTGTGAACACTTTTTTCAAAATTATTTATTTGTTAAGTGTCTTTTGGGGGGTGGGGGGATTTCATATTAAGCTTTGGATTACAGAACTAACATGATTTATTATTTGTCTTTAATGTGTATGTGTGCAGGAAGTCCTTCACGCCACAGCATTTCTGAATGGCGCATGCAGAGCATCGCCAGAGATTCGGAGGACAGCACAGATGACGAGTTCTTTGACGCTCACGGTATTGCAGGTTTGATCCTCGGTTTTAGAAGGTGCTCATGGCAATCTGTTATTTACTAAAGTCTGAATCCTTGTTCCTCAGAGGGCTTCTCTGACAACGAGGAGATCTTTGCCAAGGAGATCACCAAATGGAGCTCCAACGATCTGATGGATAAAATCGAGACAGCGGAGGCAGAGGAAGCCCAGGGTATGCAGGGATTGTCTTCACCCATCCGACACGCTCTCAGATTGTAGGGGGGTATTTTGGGCCCCCAAGGCAGGTGATGCAAAGCATTTTTTCCAATGCTTTGGTTTTGTAATGCATAAGCCGAGCACGCTGGAAGGAGTTTTTTTCCATTCATCCTCCAAATTCAGAGATTTTCACATCTTTAATAGGATTAGCGGTAAAGGAGCCCCATTGATTCTGAGGAGGTTAGGGTCTGTGTCAAACAGTGTGAGATTATGGAAGACTAATTACACTGAATTCCATGCTGTTTGCGAGACGGACTCACAGGCCATGGAGGTTTTTACACTTATGAAACCCATGTTCAAAAATGAAAGTCTAACAATACACACACATGTAATATATTATTAATAATAATAAAATTTAAAGTGTGTATGTATTCTTTAAATTATTTTAATACATTATTAGTAGTAGTAATGCTGTACTTTATTAATATTAATACAGTTATTTTTATTCATTTGACATTTTTTTATCATGTTATTTTTTCCTTTCCATCAATGCATATTAGTTTGAGAAAGAATCATGATGCATATGTGAATATTTTTTCCCCTTGCATTAAGCGCATTAATGTTAGAGTTCAATCTTATGTTTTTAGGTGACTATCAAGAATCGGGTGGGGAGTTTTCTGGGACTGCCAGCGTGGAGCGACTCAATGAGGTATGTCTGCGGTTGTGCATTTTCGTGCACACTTTCCCATTAAAATGAATGGAAATATACTTCAACATAAACGTTACATAATGCATATTTATGCAGCTGTGTCGTACTGTTAATGCAACTGCAGCAGTGAAAAATGCATTGATCTGTACTTGTGCCAACGGAGCAGAAATTCTTCAATAGTCATGCTGTGTTTATGCCAACATAAAAACGGGTACAAAAAGCATTAGAGCTTCTCTGAGGGTATGTTATGCAACGACGCTTTCATTTTGCATCAGCGCCACACTGTCATTGAACAATCCCTATGACCTTTGACAAAATGAAACTGCGGTCTGTCACTGCAAAGGTCGGCTCAGTATATAGTCATAAGGTCAAGTTCTCATGGTGTGAAGGGTTTGATAGGGACGTGTGGTGGAAGAGCACGATCAGGGGTTGAGGGCCTTTGGGATGATCTCAGTGCTCTTTAACTCTGGTCCGCAGAGACGCAGATCCATGCGGCGCTGCAGCGTCCGTAAGCGTCGACGTACAGCACGCAAACGCCCAGCTGTGAGTCACAGCGACACCTGTCTGTTTACATCAGCATAAGTTATGTAGAATCAAAGGCGTTTTGCTGTATTGTTGCAGTTATTCATACAGATTGTGTTGTTTTTGCTTAGAGTTTAGTTATCTTTACCCTGAAATAGGGCTGGGCGATATGGCCAAAAAATCACATCTTGGTATTTTTGGGCTGAATTGCGATGATATTTTGGTATTTTCTACATTTTTCTATTTGCATTAAAAATATTTATTTATTTAATACTGCCCAATTTTGTCCAATGAAATAATGTTTATATTAAAGACAATGAAAACATATATAGTGAAAGTAACCATATAGGCTATGGGCTATTGTGTGCAAAAAAAAGGGGCTAAAATCGCATTACATTGTAGCATTACAATCTAAAAACAAAAACTGTGCTTTTTAAAGCAGAAGAACTAAAGAGCAGAACTACAAATGAAAATAAATAAAAACAAAAGCACAGATTAATTGCATTATATTTTGATTAGCCCATTACAATATTCACTTTACAGTTACTGCTGTCATAAAATAGACTTACTTGTAGGTTTCAAAATCTGCACACAGCACATTTATTGTCCAACTACAAATGTTTTAGCAAAATGTATATTTTAGTCAGAATTATTGAGCTCCTATTCCATTGCGGTCCGTCTGTTTGGTGTGCCTGCATTTAGTGAAGTTTAGTGGAGAATCACATGCAGAAGGCTCATGCGCTCCTGACAGCAAGATGGAAATATTTCTATGACTTTCTAGCATTTACAGATGGAGAATATCCCTTAGAAATAAGTTATGCACTGAGGAAAAGAGCACATCTCAAACACATTAAACAGCACAAGTAGCATCTCTGTCAGTGATGGTGCGAGCCGCTTTAAACTAGACTTGTTACTATATTTTATCAGTTATTTTAAAGCCCTTAATATAAGCATGTCTCATGTTTAGAACAAACTGGAGTATGCAGTTTCCCTGCAGCAGTTCAGTCTGCGTCCTCTGCTGTTATTCAGATGTGCTCGTATCAAACTACTGTATATCGATATAAATAGTATTGCTTCATACCATATCGCTTATAAAAAATATACCGATATATCGTACAAACTCGATATACCGCCCAGCCCTACCCTCAAACAGTATTTTATGGTATCAGAAGTGTTGTTTTGTAAAGTAGACACACTCTTCAGATGTAGACATGTAGTTCTTCTGTAGCGTAGAGGTTTTATCGAAACAATCTTTATTAAGACAACGGTGATGACTGCTTTTTCGGCAATCTGGGTTCTGGAAGTGTTTTTCCCATTCGTCTCAAAAACACATCACAAAATGTATATGTTTCTGGAGCTCTGGAGGTTTATGGTATAGTTTGTGAAATTAATGCAGTCTAGATTCATTATTCAATTAGTTTCACATGTGCATAATACCAAACATTCTTGGCCATTATAGAGGAGAAGATCAAGTTTAAATAATATGATTATAAAAAATTATTGTTATTTAATGCATATAAATATTTAAAATCAAACTTAAAATAATAATAATATTAACCATAACAATAAATGTATTCATATTTAATATTTGGCAATGCTTTACAACAAGCTTCCATTTGTTAACATGGGTTAACTACATTAGTTACCATGAACTAAAAAAAAACAACAACAACAAAAACGCTTATTAGTCTTGTTAATGCTAATTTCATCATTTAGTAATCCATTATTAAAATAAATCAAGGTTGTATCTGGTAGCATCATTTAATGTACCTGATCTAACATGAACTAACAATGAACATTTATGTTTGTTTGTTTGTTTGTTTTTTAACTAAATTTAACAAGGATTAAAAAATACTGTAACAAATGTATTGGTCATTGTTAATTAATTTCAGTTAATGCATTAACTAATATTAAAGACATCATGAACTGAGAAATCAAAATTCCATTGATCTTGTGACATATAAGAGGTTATTGTACTTTGAAAACATCCTGTAAGTTTCAGAACTCAAAACTTTCCCGTTAGTCCAAAAACAGCTTCTAAGCTGATCTGCCAAAATGACAGCTTGTGGAATGTGACACTTTATGGCGTAATAGAGCGATAAACCCTGCCTCCGCAGAAGATCATCAACGCCTGCTTCTACATCACTGCCTGTTTAGCACCTCCCACCGATTCTACATCACTGCCTGTTTAGCCCCTCCCACTGATTCTACATCACTGCCTGTTTAGCCCCTCCCACTGATTCTACATCACTGCCTGTTTAGCCCCTCCCACTGATTCTACATCACTGCCTGTTTAGCCCCTCCCACTGATTCTACATCCCTGCCTGTTTAGCCCCTCCCACTGATTCTACATCACTGCCTGCTTAGCCCCTCCCACTGATTATACATCACTGCCTGTTTAGCCCCGCCCACTTACAACAAAGATGCTCCAAAAACAAGAGACTGTTCACTGCCAAGTTGTGGAAAAACACATTCTTTGCATCGCCTTCCTTCTGATCTCAACATTAGGAAAGAGTGGATGAACTGTATTTTTAATGAAGATCCAGACCACGTCAGTAAGAACTTGGTCCTTTTTTCACTTCATTTTACTGCGGATTCGTTTACAAATGACAATTTCCAGAAAGATTTGGATTTCCAGAAAGATTGAAACTAAAAGACGATGCTGTGCGGAATATGTTGGATCCGACAGTAATGTCGCACCACACAAGTGCGAGTAACTGTTTTTATTACGTGGTCACTATTGCTTTGTCTGTTATTACAGATCGTTTGATATGTACTGAGTATTTATGTGTTTTGAACCTAAATCACAGCAGTGTCTATGAAGGACGTAGGCTGTCAAACACACACCGCTGTTAGCCAATCATAGCAGTGGGCGTTTATTTCTGAGTCTACAATCCGCCACGCCTATTCAAACAGAGCGTTCCCGTGAGAGGGGGTCAAAACAGGACAGAAAATAGCCTGTTCTGAGTTATGTTTTTTGATGTAAAAATCTTGATAACATTAAAAGTGGACCTCAGAGAACAGTACAAAACAATAAAAAAGGCAGTTCATGACCCCTTTAACTAGTGCAGCCTTATTGTGAAGTGTTCATTTTAATCATATTAAACATTTATTTTATATATATATATATATATATATATATATATATATGTATAT
>NW_015505289.1:1119532-1131561 GCF_001515645.1 Sinocyclocheilus grahami | reverse complement strand
TATATATATATATATATATATATATATATATATATATATATATATATATATATATATATATATATATATATATATATATAAATTGTTAAAAAATCTAATGCTTCTTTTCCTTCTGCCTTCGTTGTCTTCATTTTATTAGTATATTTTATTTTAGTTTTATTATTAAAGGTGGGGTAAGCGGTTTTTCAAAAACGTTTTAAAACAGATTTGGGCCGAATAGCAAAACAAACTTGTAGCCAATCAGCAGTAAGGGGCGTGTCTACTAATGATGTGGAGGAGAGAGCGTTCAGTGCACAGGACGGACATTAGCCGAGCCGAGCGACAGAAAGATAGAGATGCCGGATAAAAAACAAAAGAAGAAAATGTCTGCGAACAAAAGAAGGCTTAAGGCAAGAAGTAGGAGCCGTGTAAATATCGGATCAGCTTTCCAGCACTGGAGAGAACTCAAGGAGTGGAAGGCCTGCGATCGGACGCCGAGGCTGCTTTGTTTCTTCTCGATAGCTGAGTAACACTGTGTCTGAGCCGCAGCTATAGTCTGTCTAGTACACTGGACACGACAAAGCGACCGCTGAAAATCATTTGAAATTTGTGTCAATACATCATGAATAGAACACAGCAGCAGTTTTCTGTCGGGGATTTGTCGTGTCGTGCCGCGCCGCATTCAGTGAAGACCATAGATCTGTATTTATATATCTATGGTGTAGACAGCATCACTGATTATAATGAGTTCTATAGTATTTTGTCGCGCCACTCGTCCGGTGTAGACACGGTGTAACATTGGTTTTGCTTTGTTTCACAGAACTAATCGTTGCCTGGGTTGCATACGTATGTGTGGGGCGGAGCTATCAAAATAATTAATAATTAATAATAATTTATGCATACCAGAAAATCGCTTACCCCACCTTTAAGTATATTATTTTGAATATTAAACATCTGTACATGTAACTGGAACGAACAAACCATTATGCATAATCATTCCTAATACTGAGCATAATAAATAATGAGCAATTTATTTGTATGACAGTGAAGTCAGCCAAAATGTCATAATCAACATCATAAGAGCTTCTTATTAGAAATCACCACTGCTACAGTATATTTTATGCTATTTTATTTTTAACACCACAGCAGCCCCACATTGACTAATGAAATATAGGTAGCTAATTTTAGCTATGGTCATCTGAGTCGACACACTTGTGTGAAACATATGTCTGTGTTTTAACTGAAAATTGAAATATCTATGTAGATTTTGAATGGGATTTTTACTTCCGGAAGCCTGCTGTTGGCGGTCTGTACCGTGTTGTTTGTTAGTAAGTCGTCCTATTTCACAATAGCATGTTGTCACGAGTGTGTGTGGATGTTTTAAACGAACCGTATGCAGCTGCAGAAACAGCTGTCCAAATGTGTCCCTCAGGACTGTTCCTCACAGCAGTGCTTACAGCCGTCCAAGATCCACGTCCTCATCCTGGTCCTGCACGGCGGCAACATCCTGGATACGGGCAGCGGAGACCAGAACAGCAAACAGGGGGACGTCAACACCATCAGCAGCGCGTTCGATGCTGTGATGCGGGTTCATTACCCCACTGCATTGGGCCGCATTGCCATCCGCCTGGTTCCGTGTCCGGCCGTGTGTGTGGAGGCCTTCTCTCTGGTGTCAAAGTGAGCATGAACACACACTCAATCCACCTCCAGGAGAATAAACAAGACCTCTGGTAGTCATTCAGTTGTGTTGTTAACTTAAACTGGCAACACATTTTATTTATTATTTTATTTTATAATTGTATTATTATTATATAGTAATAATAAATAATTGTATTTATTTGGTATAGAAAAAATAGATTAGAATTATTTCTTAATAATGTTTCCAGAAAGTCCCTGTAATAAATACATTAATTAATTTATTTATTTTCAATAAATAAATAAATACATGCATACATACTTTTGTTTATTTTATATAGAAAAATAGATTTAAATTATAGCATAGTAATGTTTCCAGAATTTCATTTTTATTTATTTATTTATTTAATAATTGTTTATTATTCTGAAGTAATGATGATAAATAATTGTATTTATTTGGTATAAAAAATAGATAAATTATCGCTGCTTAATGTTTCAAGAAAGTCCTATATTTTATTTTATTTATTTATTTATTTACTTACTAATTAATTAATTAATACTTTTAAATCAAGAAATAAATGAATTAATAAATGTTTTTATTTATTTTGTATAGGAGAAAAATATATTTAAATTATTGTTAATGCTTTTAGAAAGTCCCTGCAATTAATCAACTAGTTAATTAATACATTTTTTTAATGATGATGATGATGATAATAATAGCAATAACAAATACTTATTTATTTTTATTATTATAACTTCATAATAAATAATAAAAAAAAAGAAATTTATTGGTATATTTGAATTATATTTGTTTTTATTTTAAATTTGAATTATATTTGTTTTTTATTACTTAGTATACAGTGTAAATATATCCAAATGTATTTCAGTCAGAGATCTTTGTTTTTGCAATAATCTGAAAGTTATACAATTATGTATATATATAAATCACTTAAATAGTATGCTACATTGTCAATGACACTGTGTAACATGTTTAATTCAATAAGTAACATCCAGTTATATGAGTGTTGCATGGATACTGCAGAAAGACTAGAATGGTAGTATGCCGTTCTATGTGCTAATCCAGTGTATAAGAGTGTTTGTGGCTGGTAATGACCCAGCATGCTCTCTGTTCTTGTGTCCTTGACTCAGTTTGAGTCCTTACAGCTATGACGAAGGCTGCCTCTCCAACAGTCAGGATCACATCCCTCTGGCCGCCCTGCCCCTATTGGCCACCTCTGCACCACAGTACCAGGACGCCGTGGCAACGGTCATAGTGCGAGCCAATCAGGTCTACGGTGACTTCATCAAATCCCTGGAGGGAGCCACTTTCACCGGACAGGTCAGTGCTTTGGGGTTTTTTAGCAATGTGTTAAGTCATGTTGGAAACATGTTAAAACATGCAAGCTATTTGATAAACCATGCTAGCAGCAGTGACGTTATGCATCACATCATGGACGTGTTGTGAATGTTGTTTTTAAATTGACATTTCCCTCATTCGTTGCCCAGCACATGACTTCTCTGTATGTGATGTAATGCGTGTCTCTGTGCAGGTGTGTCTGATTGGTGACTGTGTGGGAGGCATTCTGGGATTTGATGCTCTCTGCAGCAGCAACGTCACTGTGTCAGAGAGTCAAAACAGCAGCCGACGTGGCAGCATTGTTAGTGTGCAGGTGAACACACACACACACACACACACACACACACACACATCCAGACAGTGATTAATTACCCTTAATAAATCACAACATAACAGATACGACAAATTGCATCCTTTTGTATTTGAAAGTGTGACACATCAAACTCTTTCATTTCAAAAGAGCAAGAAAAATGCTGTTTTCCATCACATGACCGCTGTAATACTAATCACTCATTCGCTTCCTCTGCAGGACAATGACCTGCTGTCACCGGGGATCATTATAAACAGCACTCACTGCTCAGGTTTGACTCTGGAGGGCAGTCGGCACCTCAGCCGCAGTAATATAGACATTCCTCGTTCCAGCGGTCCGGACGACCCCAAAAAACAGCTGCCCCGCAAACGCAGCGACTCCTCCACCTACGAGCTCGACACCATCAAACAGCACCAGGCCTTCCTGACCAGGTGAGCCACAGCTGATAGTTTATCATGAAATCGGTCAATATTAACATTTCTTTAGCAGATAATATCTGGGATTCTTTTTATATTTCAAACAATAAATCCCAGGTGTAAAAAAAATACAAGATACTTTAAAATTGTTGATATGTTATTACATATGTTATTATATATTATTGAGTGTTTTCGCGATCATGGAAAACCTGAAAATAATAATATTTATTTAATTGCTTTCCAGTCCTGAAAAATGAAAATGAATTTTTTTTACATGAATGTAGAGTAAAACATCAAATGTGATTCGAATCAAATGAATCACAGTCAAAGTGGTCAAAAATGAATCAGTTAAAGTGGTTCAAAAATCTAAATGATTCTTTAGCAAACTGATCTGAATCAAAATTATTTAAGGACAAAAATCCTTCTCCAGTATTCATAAACTTTTCGTTTATGGTCATGGAATTTTTTTTTGCACAAAGAGTGTGAACCCTGCAATAGTTTATTTTAAAAATGAGTATTTATTCAAATTGTAAATCTTTTTAAAGAATTCTTTTCAGTCAAATCTTTTAAATGAATCAGTCGAAGAGATTCAAAAATCTAAATGGTTCTTTAGCAAATTTATCTGAATCAAAAGCATTTAAGTAAAAAATACTTCTCTAGTAATCATAAAAACGAATAATAATTTTTTTGTACAAAAAGTATGAACTCTGCAATAGTTTTGTTTAAAAATGAATATTAATTTAGAATTTTTGAATGAATTTTATTTTTAGATTATACGTGATGTTTTTAGATTATTCCTGACATTTCTATATTAGTGTGGTTGTAATAATATAATTAAAACCATTCTAAAAATATATAATAATAAATAATTATGTAAATTGCGTGTATGTAGTCTGCACGCCAGCGTTTTGAGGAACGATCCGGGTTCTCGCCGGTCCAGCAGCAGTACCATGCTAGAGGGAGGAGGAGCTCTGGGAAAGTTTGACTTCGAAGTATCTGACTTCTTCCTCTTCGGCTCTCCGCTAGGCCTGGTCCTCGCTCTGAGGAAAACCGTCGTCCCTTCTTTGGACAGTATGTTAACCTTGAATACTCTTATTTTAGTTTCTAGTGGATGAAAGAGAATGAAATCCTGTGCGGACTGGATGCCACAGCGATCATTTGAAGTGTGACTTTATCTGATAGATTACCTGGACTGTGTAATCTCTTTTGTTCGTGCTGTTTTTGTTCTGATGTCCAGTGTTTCAAATCTTTTAAAGGCTTCAAATGTATTAATCCGATAAGCAACTTAAATCGGTTGCCGGCAGATTATGAGCGATTGTTTTAGAGGGCTAGAAAGTGAAGATTATGCTGACGGGAGTTTCCCAGTCCAACATCTGTTATGTAGAGCTCGTCAGACAAAACTAACACAAGGAGCAATGTGTCGGATTAAATAATGAAGGAATAACATAAACTGCAACATTTTTTTTAGCTAGTTTATGGTGAAAGAAAAAAAGAAAGAAAGTACACTGCTGTTCAGAAGATTTGGGTTAGTAAGTTTTTTTTTTTTTCTCTTTTAAGAAATTAGTACTTTTATCCAGCAAGGATGCATTAAAAGGATCATAATTGACAGTAAAGACATTAATAATGTTACAAAATATTTTGAATAAATGCTATTCTTTTGAATTTCTATTCCTCAAGGAATCCTGAAAAAGTAAATGTATCAATTTACACAAAAATATTACCATTAATCCGATAAGCAATTTAAATCGGTTGCCGGCAGATTATGAGCGATTGTTTTAGAGGGCTAGAAAGTGAAGATTATGCTGACGGGAGTTTCCCAGTCCAACATCTGTTATGTAGAGCTCGTCAGACAAAACTAACACAAGGAGCAATGTGTCGGATTAAATAATGAAGGAATAACATAAACTGCAACATTTTTTTTAGCTAGTTTATGGTGAAAGAAAAAAAGAAAGAAAGTACACTGCTGTTCAGAAGATTTGGGTTAGTAAGTTTTTTTTTCTTTTTTCTCTCTTTTAAGAAATTAGTACTTTTATCCAGCAAGGATGCATTAAAAGGATCATAATTGACAGTAAAGACATTAATAATGTTACAAAATATTTTGAATAAATGCTATTCTTTTGAATTTCTATTCCTCAAGGAATCCTGAAAAAGTAAATGTATCAATTTACACAAAAATATTACCTAAATATTACAACTGTTTTCAATATTGATAATAATCAGAAATGTTTCTTGAACAGCAAATCAGCATATTAGAATCATTTCTGAAGGATCGTGTGACACTGAAGACTGGAGGAATGATGCTGAAAATTCAGCTTTGTTCACAGGAATAAATTACATTTTACAATAGATTAACATAAAAAAACAGTTATATTAAATTGTAATAATGTTTCACAGTATTACTGTTTTTGCTGTAAAACAATCATTGTTTTTCATCAAATAAATGCAGAAGAGACTTATCAACGTGAAGAGAAAAAAATCTTACCAACCCCTAACTTTTGAACAAGTGAACTAGCTGAGAAAAAATATATATATACAGTATATATATATACATATATGAAGAGTTAATTTGTAAAAACTGATAACTCTCAGAAACTCTTCAGAAATCATGTTTTTTTTATTGCGCATTCCAAGTAATATCAATCAAACTGCAGTTGGGTTGTTTTGATTAAGTAATAATAACGTAAACAAATACAGGTAATTTACTAAATTAAAGTTCATTGAAAGTATGTTTTTTTTACATATTAAAAGTTTGTTTTATAGCAAAAGCAGATAACATTTCATGTTTAAAAAAACACTAATTTAATCTTTGTAATCTCCTCAGATGAGAATGTAGATGCCTGACAAACGTTGTTGTGATCATAAACTGTATGGATGTGATTATTACACGCAATACACAGAGCTTTTCCCTCACCATTGTAACGCGCTGCTTTTGCAAGCTTCCGTGAAAACGTTTCAGCTTTTATTTTCCTTTTTCGCCCTGAAGAAGATATCACAGGTTCATCAGGTTCATCAAAATCATCCTCCATCACTTTGTCAGCTTTGATGAAACTCCTCTCAGCTAGAGCGTCTTTTCTTAAAGTGAAAGTTGCCTAGTCACCTGACCTGAATACAGCACGCTGATTTGCTAAAATGGACTTATCGGCTTCTGTTCAAAAACAACAAGGGCGCTTATCGGCTTCTGCAGTAAAACGTGAACTCTCGATGCCTTGAAAGCGAACAAAAACCGGCTTTTTTGACAAAACGTGTTTAGGGTTCAGATTGCGCTATATGTGGAGAATGATGCACGGCAATCAGCTAATTTTTTTTAAAGTGGTGTTTATCGGTTTTTGCAAATGAACTCTTCATATATATATATATATATATATATAATGTATACAAGAATTTTAGATCAATTTAACACATTTTTTTATTTTTTATTCTTCTCTCTTACAGTGGCTCATCTTCGTCCAGCGTGCCAGCAGGTTTACAACCTGTTCCACCCGGCGGATCCCTCTGCCTCACGTCTGGAGCCTCTGCTGGAGAAGCGCTTCCACCTGATGCCACCGTTTAGCGTGCCGCGCTACCAGCGCTTCCCGCTGGGTGATGGCCAGTCAGCGCTGCTTGGTAAGAGTGGAGAGATTTCTCCGTCAACACGCACACCTGCTGTGACCAGGATTACACCTGCTACTAATATCTATCTCGAGTGATCTGATCGCCAGTGGTTAGGCGAGAGACGTTGTTGTTTTTTTACTGGGTGTTAACATGCATATCAAAAGCGTCTCTTCTAACCACTCGTGATTGGATTTTGGGTGGATGGTCCCTGATTTTATGACTGCATTGAGATAAAATTATAGTTTTCATTAATAGATGTTTTTTTTCTTCTTAATTTTAGTTAAAGTTTTATTAATTGTGATGTTTTTTAATTGTATCATTCATATATATATATATATATATATATTATTATTATTTTTATTTTTTCAGTTTTAGTGCATCAAGGGAAACTAAATGGCAATAAGAAATGTTGCTTTGGCAACTAGCTGAAATTAATATTTGTATAAAAAAAAGTTTTTTTTATATTTTCCGTTTATATCTTCATTTTAAAGTGTTACTAATTTTGTTGTGTTTTTTGTCATTTTAATTCATTAATTTTTTTATTTCCCTTTTTTTACAGTTTTAGTACATCAAGGGAAACTAAATCACAATAAGAAATGTTGCCTTGGCAACTAGCTGAGATAAAATTATTTTATTTCAGTGAACGTATATTTTTATTTCAAGTAACAAAAATTGTTTATGGTTTTAGTATGTTTTCTATAATATCCCTGCTGCATACATCATTCACTATGTATTGTCTGACTGCATGTGATAAAAATGCAAAATATGCCCAAAAAAAGCCCAGAAAGCTGCAATGGCTAGTTTACATACTTGTTTTAGTCCAATTGGTGATTGGCAGGTGAGTAACTGGTCTTTTGTCCAGGATGCATTTGGACTAATTACAGTAGCTTTTATACTACAAAAATATAATAGATACAGATATTGTAGTGGTTTAGTGTAAAGCAGCACTTTGTAAAAGAGCATTGTCCATCACTGCAGTTCTGTCGTGAGTTTGCTTCACGACTGCTGGTCTCGTGTCTCGGTTTGTGTCATTTCTGTCTGTTATTTGTCTTTATTTTCTGTTTCTTTGTCTCTCTCCCCTTCCCGTCGCTCTCATGTCTCCACGTCTCATGCCTCTGGGTTTGACATGTGGCAGTGGAAACCATCCAGAGTAACCCTCACCTCCTGTTGGAGAGTGTGAGCTGTGTCGCCCAGCGCTGTCAGGATGGCATCAGCGAGACTTCCATTCCCGTCCCTGTGCTCAACTGGCAAGCCACGCCGGCCCCCGCCGAGTGTGTGTAGCCATTCCTGGTTTCTCACATCTCTTTTTATCGTAAACACCCCTATTATATGTGTCACCCCTGTGTGGCGTGTGCCTTCATTTCACATAAGCTGTGTTTGTGCGTGTGCTCTGACATTGATTCTCTGATTTGGGCTTGTTGTTTTTTGACTGACTTCCTTCCACTGGATGCTGCAATGTTGGATCTGATGGTATTGAATTTAGAGGTGAAGTGTGATCAATGTGTATTTTTTCAGTATGAAAAAATCTTCAGTTGAATTTAGTGTGGACAAGTTTATAAGCCATTCATAGGTTGACTTGCAAAGAGTGATACATTTCACCACATAATCAAAGAAAAATCACAATATATTTGCCCCCAATACAAATTTTTTTTTGTCATCCTCATTATTCTCTATGATTACTATAACGATTACGTTTCTCTTATTAGATTCAGTATTTTATAGTAAAAAAAAATAAATATATATATATATATATATATATGTGTGTGTGTGTGTGTGTATTGTATTTACTGTATATACATTTTTTTTTTTTTTAGAATTTAATTATTTTTCTATAATATAATTTATTTTATATCATTCATCAATTATATTAGTTTATATTATATCATAATGTTATATTTATATTTATAATCTTTTTATTTTTTTTTAGGGGAGGTCTGTTATTTGTCTTTATTTTCTGTTTCTTTGTCTCTCTCCCCTTCCCGTCGCTCTCATGTCTCCACGTCTCATGCCTCTGGGTTTGACATGTGGCAGTGGAAACCATCCAGAGTAACCCTCACCTCCTGTTGGAGAGTGTGAGCTGTGTCGCCCAGCGCTGTCAGGATGGCATCAGCGAGACTTCCATTCCCGTCCCTGTGCTCAACTGGCAAGCCACGCCGGCCCCCGCCGAGTGTGTGTAGCCATTCCTGGTTTCTCACATCTCTTTTTATCGTAAACACCCCTATTATATGTGTCACCCCTGTGTGGCGTGTGCCTTCATTTCACATAAGCTGTGTTTGTGCGTGTGCTCTGACATTGATTCTCTGATTTGGGCTTGTTGTTTTTTGACTGACTTCCTTCCACTGGATGCTGCAATGTTGGATCTGATGGTATTGAATTTAGAGGTGAAGTGTGATCAATGTGTATTTTTTCAGTATGAAAAAATCTTCAGTTGAATTTAGTGTGGACAAGTTTATAAGCCATTCATAGGTTGACTTGCAAAGAGTGATACATTTCACCACATAATCAAAGAAAAATCACAATATATTTGCCCCCAATACAAATTTTTTTTTGTCATCCTCATTATTCTCTATGATTACTATAACGATTACGTTTCTCTTATTAGATTCAGTATTTTATAGTAAAAAAAAATAAATATATATATATATATATATATGTGTGTGTGTGTGTGTGTGTATTGTATTTTTATAATTTTATATCATTCATCAATTATTTTAATTTATATTGTATTTATATGAAAATATATAATATTCATTAAATATGTAATTTATGTATTTTTATATTTATTTACTTAGTTTACTTTTGAGTAATGTGAATTAGAAATAAATATGCTTAAAATTAATTAATTATGTATACATAAATGCATAAACACAGACAAGCACACATATACTGTATATACATTTTTTTTTTAGAATTTAATTATTTTTCTATAATATAATTTATATGATATCATTCATCAATTATATTAGTTTATATTATATCATAATGTTATATTTATATTTATAATCTTTTTATTTTTTTTAGGAGAGGAGGTGCTTTTAGAAAATAAATGTTTAATTTTATTAAAATAATGGACCTTAAATTTCTAAATATTTCTTTCTTTTGGTGTAAATATAACGGTCCAAACTATATGGGCAGTGTTTGTCAAACCTGTTTGGAAACCAGCATTGTTTTTGCAATTTCATTTCTTGCAGCCAGTGCTATAGAAATGACACACTTCACCTTTAAAATGACAATACAGCAAGAATAATAAGACAAATCTAAATTCAAGCATCTTGACTCGTGACAAATCCTGATTCTGATGATGGGTTGCATGTGTATTTGGTAGATAATGCCCCATGAGGTCTTCAAATAAAATGGACTCGGGGGCAGTATTTACTACTCTTTCTCTTTTGGTTTTGTTTGCCTCTTCTTTTCACTCCCTTTCATCATTTTGAATCAAACGGTCCTTTCACAAATGAATAATGATGCATCATTTTAGCTCCGTTCCAAAATCTAGTGAGATCTCGATGCTGCCCAGTGAGCGCACCTGTCATGCCTTCTAGATGGACTGCTGTCTAGATAGGCAGCTCACTAGGTTTTAGAACTAGAGATGTAGTCAGTACTGAAAATTGTCAGATTTCTGGGCCCTAATTTCCCTGTCAGTCCCCAGTCTCTGCGAGTAATTGCTGGTTTTGGTCCTCGCAGCGGACGCGATGCAGTCTCACAGCATTATGTTTGCGGATCACTCCAATCCTTCGTCTCCGGCATCTGTTCCAGCCTTCCGCTGGGCGCGCAGGGCCAGTGAAACCAGCATCGCCAGCCAGGTGTCGGGGTTAGCGGACAGTTACACCGCCTCCAACATCGCCAACAGTAAGTTAACACACGTACACGCTCGGTTAGAAGCGTGTCATATTGCAGCAGTGAAGTTATTAAGTAATTGGTGTTTTTACCCAAAAACACATTTCATTTACCTTAAATATGGAATAAATGAATACACACTATGGTTTAAAAGTTCGGAATCTTTCATATTTTTTTATGTTTTGAAAGAAGTCTTTAATGCTCTCCAAGGCTACATTTATTTGATCAAAAATACAGTAAAAACTATAAAAAATTATGAAATATCTATTTTGTATTTTAATATATTTTAATGTAATTTATTCCTGTAATGGCAAAGATTAATTTTCAGCAGCCATTGGGCATGAATTTTAATTAATAATGTTAATTTTGCAGTAGTGCATAAATTGTTTTTTTTTATTATTTTCTTATTTAAAATGAGTGTTATCATAATATTATTATTATTAGTAGTAGTATTATTATCTTTAATAAAAAATTCAATTACAGTCTTTATCATATGTGACCCTGGAGCACAAAAGCAGTGTTAAGTCGCTGGGGTATATTTGTAGCAATAGCCAAAAAAACATTGTATGGGTCAAAATTATAGATTTTTCTTTTATGCCAAAAATCATTAGGATATTAAGTAAAGATCATGTTCCATGAAGATATTTTGTAAATTTCCTACCGTAAATATAAACGGTATGAAAATTTCCTATCACGATTATAGTGACCAAAGTTATCACGGTTATCAATATTATCACGGTTTTGTTAAAATTAGATGACAATGTTAAAAAAGAACTGATTCACACTGAAAACATTTCAATAAGTTTTATATTTGAAAATCAAAAAACAACAAATACAATTAGCAGCTATATGCACATTTTTGTAGCATAAACATTAAATTAACATTAACATGAAGCCCTAATAA
>NW_015505289.1:1059380-1110572 GCF_001515645.1 Sinocyclocheilus grahami | reverse complement strand
AATGTGATTTCCGTTTGTGATCATGTGATCTTCGGTTAGGAGATCTTGTGATGCTTTTTAAAGCAAAGTTGGGGTTGATTTCGAGTTCACATACAAACATAAATAGAATAGGCTAATTAAATTTGTCTATTTTAATGTAAGACAACATATTTTTCGTCAGTGATAGAAATACAATTTAAGACGGTAGTGCAAGCAAGTTTTGTTTGAAAACGTTTAATAGTAAATAAGACACAATTAGACAATATTTGAATAAAATAATAATGACAATAATTTATTTGCAACAACTTATTGAGTACTGAATGCTGCACGCACGCGCAGCGTTGTTAAGGTAACATTTGGTCAGTCATTCCCTTCACCAAAAGAGTTTCAAACGCTTATACGAGACAGCAATGCCCTGCACCCTTCATAGAACACACTTCAAGGGCTCTGCCCTTCGAAGGGAGTAGGGCATAGGGATGCTCACTTCTGTTTGGAATTCGCCCCATGTCTCTTGTATCACCGCAGAGGCTCGGACGCGGCTCTCTCGTTTCATTCAAATGCAGCTTGCGTCTCAGTTTTTGATTGTATTGAAAATGAAATCAGAGGAATTTAGTATTAATAGTACTATAATTTTGCTGTAGTGATCATATTGTCCTGACTATTGTTTTGTACACTGTTCATAATGGATTTATAAGATTTCAAAACATAAGTCTCAATTCAATATTTCATATCCCCGTATTTATATATTATTTTAGGTAAACAAAAAAAATCTGTGTAATAAGTTAACTATGAATATACAATACATTATCCCTTAAATGTCAACCTGATAACCTGAAATGTCTTGGCTCAAAGCCACTTGCTGCGAACTTTTCTTCGTGGAAGCTTTGCGTTAAACGAGTGAGATAACGAAATATTTCATCTCTAATCAATATTTTTTGTCCAATTATTTGCCCAGTTAGTTTTGGTATTGAGGTAAAAGTTTTAATAGTAAATAAGACACAATTAGACAATATTTGAATAAAATAATAATGACAATAATTTATTTGCAACAACTTATTGAGTACTGAATGCTGCACGCACGCGCAGCGTTGTTAAGGTAACATTTGGTCAGTCATTCCCTTCACCAAAAGAGTTTCAAACGCTTATACGAGACAGCGTTACAAAAGATATATATATATATATATATATATATATATATATATATATCTTTTGTAACATCATAAAAGTTTTTCTCATTTGATCAGTTTATTGAGTCTGTGCTAAATAAAAGTATTATTATTATTATAATTTTTTTTTTTCAAGTTTACTTTCCCCAAACTTTTGAATGGTAGTGTGCCACAATTTCCACTGTTTCCAATGCTGCAGATATAGCTGGGAAATATCACACATATCATGTTCATCTTTTGACTGCTGTTGTTTTGATGTTGTTTTTTTCCTCTAGTAGCGCAAGCATGCCAACTTAGTCTCTCCAAAAAGCTCAGTCTTTTGTCCCAATTGGCGCTTCCCTATAATAAAAGCGGCTCCCGAAGCCATTCCCCCAAATCCAGCAAAGCGCCAAATAAGCAGCAGGTAGAAAGGCAGGATTCCAGCTGTTGGGATGATTCAGAGCAGAGCGTCTCTCTAGGCTTTGAGCCCTCACCCTCGCTCGCCTCAGACCCGCCATCTCCATGTGTCCCGCTGGACATCGAGCAAGGTACTTGGAGCGTGGGTAGACGTCCGGTCCGAGGGTCTCCTGGACCCTCCAGATGCACCCGCTCTCCTGTTTGCCTGCGTTCTACCATTACTGCATTCCCTGCAATCCCTCCTACTTCCTGTTTTAGTCCTCCAAATCTTCAGCCTGTTTTCTTGCTGACCCTCTCTAGCGCTGACACCCTTGTTTTTTGAATTCATGCCCCCTTCCCTTTAAAGCTCAGCGCTGGCGCTCTGGTTCTTCATCTCGTGAGTCCTGAGCCGCTCTGGGTTTGCTCTGAATGATGAAAACCCTCTGAAGATGCTTTGAAGGATGTTGACTTGTCTTGCTCTCATTATCTGGCTGTGCATCATGCTCATGGCGTATATGTCTTCTGCTAGCGGTCACTAATACATAATAATGGGAATTATAAGGAATTTAGTGATCCTTATTCCACTTAACAATTTTTTTAGTACTTTGGAGGAAGCAGTTCCACCCAATAAGTGGTCCTAACTATATATTAAGCCAAATTACTTATTTTTAAAATAAAATTCATTTTTATTAAATTTAAAAAAATTATCTATATTTCATTAAAATGTACTATTTTTGGTAACATTTTATTGTAATAAAAAATACAAAATTATAACATTTTAACACATTATGCAAATAATAATATTATTTATATTATATATTATTTATGCAAATTTGTGGTAGTGCATAAGTTACGTTTTGTTTAAAATTAGTCTTACCAATTAAAAAAAAATAACATCACAGGTCATATTGTTATGCAAATAATTTTATATATTATATTATTTGGATGATACTTCAAGCTAGTAAGGAAAATAACTAATTATGAATTTTGCATACAGATCAAGGGCATGAATTGTTAATTTTACAGTAGTGTATAAATAGTTTTTATATTTTTTTATTTCAACTTAGTCTTACAAAATTATTATTATTATTACTAATTACAAAATATATTATTTGCATATTATTATGCAGATAATTATCAAATTTGCGTATAGATCAGGGACATTAATTGTTAGTTTTGCAGTAGTGCAGAAATTGTTCATTGCATAATTTTTATTAGTAATTATTCTTACTGTTTTTTTAAATACCATATATTTCAAGTCCCAATTTGTTTTTAACAACAGATAAGGGAGTCTTTTTTTTTTTTTTTACTGATTTATTTAAAAGAACTTCTTCATAAGTTATTTGTTTGTGAATCAGACTACACTGTTCACACTGTAGGTTTGTTGTTACGTGCAACCAGTGAGGATGTCGCAATACAAGGATACAATATCTGTTAATTGTCTTTTCACAACCCCCCAATCTTCCCAGTCAAAATAAAACCAGTTTAAAAAAGAACTGGTTTTCGATTCCCAGTCCTACTTGTAGAGAACTAGAGGCCATTCAAGAACATTCAACCCCTAATTATAAGAATTACAAACCAAAAATAGGGTTGTGTTCTTGAGTGTTTTTGCAATGGGTCATGGAGAGGAAGCAGACGAGAGATGTGCACCACTGCCTCGCACGGCCCAGTGCACATTACAAAACGACACCTTTCCATTTCTTTACTTCCTTTTGAGCCCCTGAAGCAATCCTGCATCACATGTCCTCGTCCTGTCCTAGAACCAGCGGCTGAAATGTTCATAAATGATGTACAGAGGAAACAGAAATCTGTAATGGTATTTGAAGCTGCTGTTCTAGCGGTAATGGTTTGGACAGGCATGACTGAACGTCCCGTGTCGTCTCTCCTGCAGTCGCTGCTCGCTGGTGGGGCACGAAGCGCATTGATTTCGCTCTGTATTGTCCTGATGCTTTGACTGCGTTCCCCACCGTGGCTCTACCTCACCTGTTTCACGCCTCCTACTGGGAATCAACGGACGTTGTGTCTTTCCTGCTCCGACAGGTGAAGATTACCATATGGTTTAGGATTATAAAATATGAATTCTGCTTAAAAAAAGATTCAGGGTTATTTGCACCCAGAAACATCCACTATCAAGTACACAGTGCATTGCAAACATGCAGTACTGCATTTAAAAAACTAAAAAACTGAATATTCTTGAGTGGCTCTTCTAGGATAATTGTCCATAGTTGATTGTAATGAAATTATACAATATAATATGTTTTTTTCCTAGCTTTTATTTACATTAATTAATTTATTTATTTATTAATACATTTTGTATTTGGTTATTTAAATATGTCTTTAAAAACTATTATAAAATGGTTATATTTATTATATTAAACCATTTTTGGTAACATTTTATAAAAGTCATTTATCCTCGAATAATATAATATTGTATAATATAATTTCTAATGTTTTTTTTCTAATTTTAATTTTTTGTATTTATTATTATGCTATTTTTATTTAGTAATTTAAATATGTTTAAAAGGCTATTTTAAAATTAACATTTTTATCTTTTTTTATATATAACTTTTATGTTTTGGTAACAATTTAATGTAATTAAATAAAATCAATTATCCTAGAAAAGCCGTTCCTTTTAATGAAATTGGACACATATCATTATAATGTTTTTTTCTGGCATTTAGTAAAATAAATTTTTAAAATAATGTTTTTATTTTATAATTATTTTATTTTTATTAATACATTATTTAAATGTTTAAAATACTTATGTAATTGGTAGCTTTATTATATTAAACTGTGTTTAATAAAGTTGTTAATATTTTAATGTGATAAAATAATTTGCCAATCAATGAAAAAAAAATCTAATTGCAAAAATAAGTAAATACAAAAAGCATTATTTGCAATTCGGTGACACTTCAGCTAGGAACTAAAATCACTAATTATGAAATTGATGTACAGATTGGGGACGTGACTTGTTCATTATTAGTGCATAAATTCTATTTATTGCATAATTGCATGAAATAACATTTTAATTTTACATTAAGACAGTTATCCTACAAAAGCAATTCCTAATGTAATTGCAATTTTTCCGGCTCTCAGGTAATGAGGCATGAGAACTCCAGTATTTTAGAACTAGATGGGAAGGAGGTGTCAGAATTCACTCCGTCCAAACCGCGGGAGAAGTGGATGAGGAAGAGGACCCACGTGAAGATCAGGGTGAGACGGGTACCTCAACATCTCTGAAATCCCAGATTACTCTTAAATCCATTATGGGATTGTTGCTAACGTAAAGATGTGTTTGTGTTGAAGAACGTTACGGCAAACCACCGCGTGAACGATGCCGTGTTTACAGAGGACGGGAATCAGGTGGTCATGGGTCGCTTCATGTACGGGCCGCTGGACATGGTCACACTGACAGGAGAGAAGGTTAGTGCTCTATAAACTTCATTTTGTGTAGATCCCAGTGATAAATGAGTAAGACCACCTTAACTTCTCTCACCCTCTTCGGAAAATGTAAAAAATCGAGTATTATTTTCCATTGGCATCTTATCTAATTCATGTCATCTTATTTTTGTGCCGTTTTCTAGGTGGACATCCACATCATGACCCAGCCTCCGTCCGGCGAGTGGGTGTATTTCAGCACAGAATTGACCAATAGCAGCGGCCGGGTTTCCTACATCATTCCCGAGAGCAAGCGGCTGAGCATCGGCGTGTATCCGGTCAAAATGGTGGTCAGGTACGCCTTCAATCTACATTTGTGCTGCACATAAAAGCTTGTGTTTTCATCAGTTGAACATCGGTGTCTGTCTCCAAAGGGGCGACCACACATCTGCTGACAGTTACCTGACGGTGCTGCCGCGCGGCACTGAGTTCGTCGTGTTCAGCATCGACGGCTCTTTTGCTGCCAGCGTGTCCATCATGGGCAGTGACCCTAAAGTGCGAGCAGGAGCGGTTGATGTGGTCAGGTGAGGGCTTTACTTCATTCATTTATGAACTCTATGAAGCCTACTGTATCGATATATACATTTCTCTAAATGATCGAAACTGTCGTACACAGTCTGTACATGCCCTCTGTCGTCTGATTGATAGTTTATATGTTTTTAGCAAGTAAAAGGCCTTTTAGTATGAATGTAAAAACATCTGGTTGTGGTTCAAATGTCTTTTTGCTGTGAAATCTCTGTGAAATTTTTATAAAGTAAGCATAAGAAGAACTTTTATATTGTTAGTAATATTTTAAAATTCACACTTATTTTTAATTTTTTATACACTTCCTATTTAGTTATTTAAATACATTTAAAAGGCTATTTTATCTTTGTTATATAAAAAATATATGAATAAAATAAGGGCAGTAATCCTAGGAAAGCCATTTCTTTTAATGAAATTGGGCAAATATAGTATAATTTCTAATGGTTTTTAATCATTTTTAAAATATTTTTTATTATTTTTACTTTATTATGTTATTTTATATTTATACATCTTTATTTAATTAAATATGTTTAGAAGACTATTATAAAATTATCTTTTATAGTAAATTTTACTGTTTGGTAATATTTTAATATAATAAAATAAGGACAATTATATTGATAGTTCATACTTTTTTAGCAAGTAAAAGGCCTTTTAGTATTTAATTATCATCTTACTAAGTCATATTATTGGAGAAATAGAGTGACAACTGATATTTATATGCGTTTTGTGTAAGTAGCCTGTTATTCTGTTTTATATTACAAGCTATCAGAATTTCATCTTACATATAAGATATAAATATCAGCATCTGCTCCAAATTGCATATTTTTGCTCACTTTGAGCCACTGAACAAAATGTTTTTAATCCTCCACAATATGAGCTCCATATTGTCAATATATCACACTATATGAGCTATAAAAGACTGATTTATCTGACTGATGTATTTGTCCAAAGGTTCAATAATGTTCCAATTAAAAAAAATATATATATATATATATATTCTGACTATTATTTCATATGTCAGGCTTTAGAGGGTTATTAATACTCACAGGCCAGTCATTTGTAATGTTTGCTGTTCCTGACGGTGGTTGGTCCTGTTTCAGGCACTGGCAGGATCTGGGTTACCTGATAGTGTACGTGACGGGACGTCCAGACATGCAGAAGCAGCGTGTGGTGGCCTGGCTTTCACAGCACAACTTCCCTCATGGGATCGTGTCCTTCTGCGATGGGCTCGTACACGACCCCCTCCGACACAAAGCCAACTTCCTCAAGTGTCTCATCACAGAGGTGAAAATATATACAGACGCCTCCTTTTCTGGAGCACAAGGGGATGTGGGTGATGCAGTACTATCATTTACAATACATTAACCCTAAATCAATAGAGATATTTATAAAAAATACATAAATCCATGATATTGATAAATATATATCATAAATATCTTAAAACATTACATTGAATTACTATTATTATTGTTATTATTATTTTAAGAAAAATCATGCAACCAAGATCATTTTTATTGATTTAATTTATACAGTATACAAGTTCTGTTGTACAGCACCTTGTTTAGCAAAATATAAAAATGCAATGTGTTGTAAATTAATTGTTATATTTGTATTTGATTACATTTTAAAAGATTGATTAAATAGTTAAAGTTTTATAAATTCAGTTAATTAGACAACATTTTTGATAATATAATTGTATTTAAATCATGAAACAAAATCCAGAAAGAAATTAAAAGGAAAACACAAAATTTGGGAAAAATTTAACTTTATGGCGATTTCATTGGGGAGTGTAAAATGCATTTCCTTCCTTATTAATGGTATGAAATAAATATTGCCATAAATAACAAATGATGTGGAAAGAAATATTGTGATTAATATTTTTGGCCATATTGCCCATATCGTAGTACAGATAGTATGCTAACTGGTATGCAACCGGTGATCAAAACAAGATGTTTAGAGCATAATAGAACAAGGAGGGTGTTTAGATGGATATTAGATGTATAATGTGTCAGTCTTGGCTTATATTTAAGTGAGATCTCTAATTGAAAAGCAGTTTGATCATGTTTAAAGATCATCCTGCTCTTTTGTAGGCACATATGAAGATCTTCGCTGCTTATGGCTCCACTAAGGACATCTCTGTGTACACGTCATTGGGTCTGTCGCCATCTCAGATCTACATCGTAGGGAGACCAACGAAGAAAATGCAACACCAGTGTCAGGTATCCTTACGCACAGTTTTTCATCTAAACCTTACGTTTTTGTGCATTTTCACTGACATGTCGCTGTCTCTCAACAGTTCATCGCCGACGGCTACGCGTCTCACCTGTCCCAGCTGGAGTACAATCAGAGATCGAGACCCGCTAAGACCGGCAGCACTCGCATGGTCCTGCGGAAAGGCAGTTTCGGGCTTGGCGGCAGTAGCGATTTCCTGCGGAAGCGCAATCACCTGTTGCGCACCATTTCCTCACAACCCACATCCTCCACGCCGCCCGTGCAGATAGGACGTCCTGAACGTGCGCAGAGCCAATCGGAATGTGACCGCGAGCGGGCAGAACGTGCCCAGAGGAGCATGAGCATCGCTGCCGGTTGCTGGGGCCGAACCAGCAAACTAGAGGGTGGAGCCCTGAGCCCAAAATAGGCTCCACCCACCAGGTCCAAATTATGGAGGCACTTCGTTCTGGAGGCACATGGGGCTGTATTACAACAGACTCTGTGAGCGAACCTCATGGCATTACTATTGTTGCATGGGAATTGTTTTCGTTCATGTTTCAGTTTTTTTTTAGTCCGGCAGCCAAATATTTTCCAGAAATCTAGCGCCTTACGCATGTCTCTGGGTCTTGGCCCTCGCCTCTGACTTGACTGAATGTACTGTTGGGACTGAAACACGGATCGTTGGGTGGGTATGGACTTTTCCCGCTTTTCCTATAATTCCCCTTCCAGTGTCCGCAGAGATTCCCACACATGTAAATACGTGCCTCCTCTTACCTGCTCAGGGCAGCCATGAACTCGAGGAGCTGATAAGACCCAGAGACCATTTCACATCCCTCTTCTCATTGGTTTCTGTTGGGCCAGCCCATATCGGCAGTCTCTCGGAGTCGAATCCCAGCAGCATTTGGCAATAAGGATCAAATCGCGTCACACCAAACTCCGTCTGCAGGTCATCAGAGGCCTTAACTTCTTATTTAGAGCACGAACGAACTCTCAAAGGAACAGCTATCCCTTTACAAGGCCATCTGCTTGCAATACCTCCGGGATGCCACCTCGACATGGGCTGCTGGGTCACGTTTCTTTCTTTCTTGCTGTTTTGTTCACTTCTGAGCCACCAAACACGATCGTAAGCACACGCCACAACTGCTGAAGTAAAACTTTTCCGCTGCTGCTGTTGCTGTCGACGTGGAGAGAATTTCCCATCGAGGACGCGCCGTGCAGCTCGCTGTATTTGCATGACGACAAAGGACAATTTTCCCGAGATTTCGCTCGATCATTTTCTCTCAAAATCCTTTGCACTCATTTCCCGGGTGATCGGGGAGCGATTCGCTCGACTTGCTCGCTCGATCCCGCCGACGGCCAAAACGATTCATTTCGAAAGCTGTAGTTCTGCAACTGCATAACCTCATTGTTTTTTTTGCACTAGTGGAATAGTGGAGGTCCTTGTTACCATCTCATGTCGCTACATAATGTTTGCGTGTAGTACATGGCCCTTATTATTTATGGCAGGGTATTTTGTGCGCATATGCACGATTATATATTTCTCTGATATATAGGAAACAGCGAAAAGAAAACACAAGAAATGTGCCAAAACCAGGCAGGAACCCGAACACGTCTGACGTTTCCAGAGCATTGTAGCAACGTTCCCCAAGCGTTTCGATGGCACATGTATAATGTTTTTAAGATTTTAGATCATTTTAGATCAACTTCAGTCCTTTAAAGTTCAGTTATCTATGATATTGTCCATATGTTCATATGTAAGTGATTGAGGTATATAGAAATTGTGCTTTTAATTTTCGCAATTTTAGATTGGACAGCATGACAGAGTCGTGAAACCGCAAGCGGTTTGTTTCTGTATCATGAACACACTGGAATAGCCATGCTGCATGTGCGGACTTGTTCTTCGAATCGAACCGGGAGGCTTCGAACGTGGCCTTCGTCCGGAGCGGATGTTCTGAATGGAACTTCAAACAGTGTAGATACTGTAAAGATGTAAATTTCACTAAATAGGATATGTTACGGTCAGAATTTATTTATTTCTGTAGCTCCATAAGATGATGGATATTTCAGGTTTCCATGTGTTGCTTTATTCTTTTGTCCAACAGTTCTGAAATGCTTCTTTTAACGGACCAATGATGTGTCTCCTTGTGCATAATCGTTGATAGTGTTTCTGTAGCAAAACTCTAGACGACGCCACCACCGCCACCGCACGGACAATCAGTTCAGCAAACAAACAAGGCAAGGAGCACACGCACCTACACGTGTACAAAAACGCTCTTATTCTGCAGACCTTCTGGACACCTCATACTCTGGAAACCAGTTTATCGCATTGAAATTTCCACGTAATGTGAATCGGAATTGTGAATGTGGTTCTGTGATAAATTTGCTCCAAACAACTGAATTTAAATTGGTGCTGTACAACTCTGAAATGGCATTTGGACTGGTATTACTAGTCTTCACAGGTGAAGTTTTAATGTGTCTAGTTTAGTACTAGACATCAGGTTTCTCCATTGAATATGTTGAAAGGTTTATGAACTTGTACCACTGATATCTAGATGATCTTGGTTGTTGGTTTATGATTTGAATGTTAACCACTGAACAAATTCTTAGTCTGGAAATTGCTAATTTCCGTTGCGTTATTTCGCACACACACACACACACTCACACTCTTGCCATCTGAACTGACCTGTTTTCAAGCTACTTTCCACCAATGTTGGGCAAGTTGATGCGCTCCATTGAGTTTTATTTCCAAATTGCAGATGCATCGCAGGGAATCATACAAAATTATGATCGACGTTCGTGCCACAGTTTTTACATGGCAAATATATGTTTAAACATCCACGGCCTTGCTTGTAGGCCGGTGTACGAGTATTATATCCTCAGATAAACCAGATTATAGCCACTTTTGTACTTAGCATGTCACAGAAGAGCTTTCCTACACTTTCCTGTACTCTTCAATAATGGGCCACACTACAAACCTCCAATTTCTAGTGATTACGAATATGCTGTTGTCTGCATACTAGATCATCATATCAATTGTTACTACCAAATATTTAAATGATCTTAGCGTTAATCCCAAATCCAAACATATTTAAAAAAAAACTGACATCGGAGTATTTGCATATATTAAAAGACATCACAGAAGAGCTTTCCTACACTTTCCTGTACTCTTCAATAATGGGCCACACTACAAACCTCCAATTTCTAGTGATTACGAATATGCTGTTGTCTGCATACTAGATCATCATATCAATTGTTACTACCAAATATTTAAATGATTTTAGCGTTAATCCCAAATCCAAACATATTTTTAAAAAAAACTTACATCAGAGTATTTGCATATATTAAAAGACGTTGAATGCATATAAATACTGGTCAAATGTTGTCATCTACAGTATTTTTGACATGAAAATGCTGTCATGATTAGTGTGCAGGTGATCCACAATACAAGCTCATTGGATGAAATAAATATGGCTGAACATCCCTGCCCCATCTTGTTTGTTGCCCCATCTTAATTTTCGATGATGAATGGAGACGTACTGCAGGTTCATTTTACACTCCTGTTGACGTACTGATCTGGGCTGCGTTTCCCAAAAGCATCGTAAACCTAAACTGATCATAGCTCCATTGCTGACAATGGTTATACAATCAACTTAGGCTTACGATGCTTTTGGGAAACGCAGCCCTGGACTGACTCGCTCCTTTACAGTTTTCTCACCAGGTCGGTGGTTCAGTGCTCTCATATGTATAACTGTATGTACTGTGGATTAAAAACAGTTGGACAACTGTTCACGTCTTCTGTGATTTATCATGCTTTATCAATGTGTAAAATGTGTTAATTTTTTTATATACTTTATATACTTTTTTCTGTCTTTTGAAAATATGTAGTCAATTTATATTTGTTCATTAAACCTTGTTTTGTGTTGATTTTTTGCCTGTTAATGCAAAGAGAAATGTTTTTGCCAAAAATGTGTATTTTAATATTTGACTCATTTCCTTGCATAAATCTAATTTACACTACATACAAAAAAAAAAAAAACAGGACAAAAATGTCCTTACTGAAGCCCATTAAAATTTAAGTATTTAATCCCAGTGCCATTTAAGCATACGTTCTTTGTTAATATGCTTTCATTCTATAGGCAAGGCTTCAACAATGCATTATTTTTATTTTATTTTGTACATTTTTACTATTTGGTGAATTGGCATGGACATCAGAGTATGCAGCTCAGTGGTAGAGTGCGTGCTTTGCATGTATTAGGTCCTGGGTTCAATCCCCAACATCTCCAAGCAATGAAAAATGTGTAGCCTAATGGTTAGAGTTTGACTTGTAACCTAAAGGTCGTGGGTTCAAGTCTTGGTACTGGCAGGGATTTTAGGTGGGGGGAGTGAATGTACAGTACTCTCTACCACGACTGAGGTGAGACCCTTGAGCAAGGCACCGAACCCCCCACTGCTCCGGGTGTGTGTTTGCTTGTTGACTGCTCACTGCTGTGTGTGTGCACATGGATGGGTTAAAAGCAGAGCACAAATTCTGAGTATGGGACACGATACTTGGCTTCATGTCACTTTAACTTTTTTCACTTTCAGATTGTTGTGTGTGAAGGCTTTATATAAATGTATATATATATGTTCTGATACTTCACATATACTTATGCTTAGCATTTAATATTTGAAGAATATATTTTTGTTGTTTTTTACTAAAAAAAAAAAAAAACCGCAACAGAAAAACAATGGCATAATGTAAATAAACCGGCATTTAAAGAGTTCACATCCTGAAAAAAAGTATCCTTTTGAAAGTATAATAGTTATATCTTTTTGTCACTGTTTTTTTTTTTTTTACATATTTTTGTGTATCTTTTTAAACCGATGCACAATGGTTAATTGAATTCATTTTGAAGTGAGAGAAGTAAAGGTGCATGTATTTGTCCCGAACTGGTCGACCAGCCATAAATCGGAAAAATTCGTTTTTTTTATTTTATTTTGGCCTATCTCTATTCCGGAATTGCACACAAACTGTACTGCAATCGTTTACCAAAATGTAATTTGTGTGGAAATATTACGAAGTCTGCAAGCAGGACGCTAACAGAGGATGCTAAAGAAGGCCGCAAAGAGGAGAAAACACTGTACCGGCAGATCAAGCTCAAAACATTGGAAGAAAAATATAAATATTGAACTGGGGGGAGGTGGGTTATATAAATGTATCTTTGAGGGGAACTTACTATCTTCAGAAAAGTTTTGATGGCATTTTCGTTTCCACTTACCTCCATGTTATGCTAATTAAAGTAGTGCTGCTTTGTTTACAGCGGTAACCAAGGAAACGCCATATCGCTGCTGTTGCATAAGCGCCACCTGCTGTCAGAGTATTATATTTAGTTAATATTTTGAGGACATTTTTGGTACCAAGTAATATGTGCAATAATAATGATCTATTAAAATATAATATGTTCTAATATATTTATTCTTTTATTACAATGAGTGCTATTGTCGCAATTAAAGTGTTGCTCACGTTATCTAACTGCGATTATAGTCTATCTATTATAACGTTAAACATTAACTATAATGCGCTTCATAAAATAAAAATACCACTACTGGTTAGATTCCTGAGGTTAACAAATGTGTTAAAATCTCTAAAAAAAATCAGGTAATTTCTTCAGTGTACCAGCGAGTGTCCCTGAGAAGCGTTGAAATGAATGGTACTCTACGTTCCCGTTACTTTTCAACGGCTCTGATCACGAGCGCCACAACACTGTTGTAGCCAATCAGAAGCAGGGGGCGTTTACGCTCATAATGGGGAGGAGTCATAGGGAGTGGGGGAGGAGTCAGAGAGTGAGCAAGCGGGAGATTTGTAGAAAGAGAGCTGGCTGAGGCATAAACAAAGAGAACATTTGCAGAGGAGTTTAAAAAGAATAAAAAGGGTTACGATCAGGCAAGTGTTTGGACCCGCTTTAATAAACACTGGAGAGACGTTTAGCCAACGGGAAGTCGGATGGATGCCGAGGTCGCTTTGTTTCTGCTCAACAGGTGAGTAGCGTTGATGTAGCTAGCTTTGCTAACTGTTGTTGTTGTTGTTGTTGTTGTTGTTGTTGTTACTGTAGTTGTTACTGTAGTGATAGGACGGGTTTGTTGTTGTTGTTGTTGTTGTTCTAGCTTTGCTAACTGTTGTTGTTGTTGTTGTTGTTGTTGTTGTTACTGTAGTTGTTACTGTAGTGATAGGACGGGTCTGAGTGTCACTGTTGGTCTGGTGTACAGAGCCGTGCAGTAAAGACCGATTCAATCCTCATACTGGAGAAACAGATGCAAACCAAGTAGATACGGTACTGAGATAATCTCAGCACATTTTTTTCGGAACCGTAATTTATGTAATTTGTCACTGATGATTAACAATTAACACTGATCCATACTAACGTTACCTGACGCAAAAAGTTGAGTGCCACCGGCATCGCTGCCTCCAACCTCGTTGGATATGATTATCTTGTTTACAGTATAAAAACTTATTTTATTTACTTACACACTTATGTTCTGTTTTTGTCTAGCATTGATGTGCACAACTGTAAGTAATTACATCATGCGAGTCTCTACCATTAAACCTTACCCCGTTTGTTCACAATTTTCCGTTCTTCATTTAGCTGGTAACAAGTACTGATAACAAGGAGACAATCAAAAACACATTTATGAAAATGGCATCATACATACTTTATTATTAATGCAACACTGTGTTAAAAATCAGTTTCAAAATGCATAACAGAAGATGTGACAAGCATGATGAATCATCAACACAGTTTTCTTAAGTGGACACGGTGCAAGTACTACAAAGAAAGCTGAATAAATGAATAATAATAAGATTTGATGCTTCTGCCAAACATTTCTGATGACCCTTTCTGCATGGATTCTTCGAAGTGCTAGACGATCTGTCAAATACTAAATAGTGCTTGTAGGTAGAAGACATTTTGACACACACTTTCACACTGAATGGTTTCTCTGTGGAAATCTCAAAACAGTCTATCATTGCTATGCTGTGTCCAAAGGACTCTACAAACTAGTGAGGCATAATTTTGTGCCCGTCACAGTTGTCTAAAACAGTGTTCGTGCAGCCAGATCCAATCTGAGGTGCTTAAGGTTAACATAAGTATTTAAAATGAAGTGAGAATTCTTATTTCTGACATGAAACGCAGCATAAGGCAATAAAAACCTTCATGGCAGGGATTCTCAACTCTAGCCCTCAGAGTCCACTTCCTATAGAATTTAGCTCCAACCTCAATCAAACTCACCTGCCTGTCGTGAAGATCTTGGTTAGCCTGTGCAGGTGTATTTTATTAGGGTCGAATCTCAACTCTGCAGTAAAGTGGACCTCAAGGGCCAGAGTTGAGAACCCATGTAATAAAGGTCCCCAAGTTTGGCATACCTGTATAATGCTTTACTTTAAGATCACTGAAAAACTGTCAGACATCCTGAGTTTACGCCACAGCAGTCAGTTTTCTTCTGCACACACACAAGTAAGTTACATTCAGTTAGTGACACGACAGCAGTCAGTTTTCTTCTGCGCACACACAAGTAAGTTACATTCAGTTAGTGACACGGAGTGGTGTCCTGTGAAGCCAACCATCTCGTCCAGCCTGGTGGGTCATCGTCTCAGCTGGCTGCAATGTTTTTTTTTCCTTAACTGCTCCCACTTACTGTTTAGTCACACCTAGCCTAACTATATGAAATGAAAATGTACAAAAATGTAGTCAGTACTTTTATAAATAACAATGAGAAACATTAGACATTTATTTTAGTGAAGTATTCAGTTTAAATTACACTCAAGTACAAACCCCCCAAAACAATATTTAATTTCAGTAACGTTAGTGAAATAAAATAACTATTTACACACATGCATAAACCGATTGCAAGACATTTCATGGTACATGACCCGTTTCTGCTCACCTGCTCCCTGGTTGTCTGTTTAATAGCATTGACCCTAAATAACATGTGAATATAATGTTGGCTACTTCAGAAAACAGAAAATAAGCACATCTAAAAAAAAACTCTTACTTACCTTTATGAAAATGTCGAGGGTAAACAAACATAACCGGAGATATGTTGGCAAATATGATGATTGTGCATATCACCGGCGATGCCTCTTGTTGTTTAGTCTTTTTTTCAAGTGCGAGACCTAAAATATCTATCTTCGTGGTGAGTTTTTGACCTTTTCTATCATGTAATTCACTATTGCAGACTTTAACACAAGAACGTACCATTTTAAATCAAATGAAAAAGACAATTCTCCAACTACAGAACACCTCGGCTTTGATACCTTACAAATGGCGGCGATACCCAAAATGCACGTCGATTCTCGTGAGTGTGACGTCACCTGACAAAGACCGATTGTGTGTCTCTGGAAAATAATAATCTATGGCATTGTATTATGTTGAATCTCAAAGTTTTTTCGTGTCTGTTATTTAATGAGGTATTTATGGACACATCCATGTTGTTATATTTGTGAAGTAACAGTTATCGTTTTTATTTTGAAGTAATAAGCTAAAATTAAATCATTGGGGCAAGATGACCCACCTAGAACTGTTGTTAAAAATACAATTTAATACTAATGAACAATTTAATAATTAGTGGGGTTATTTAATATTTACATAAATTAGGTGTACATTTTCAGATATCGTCACTTTCATGAACCTATAGGTTAATTAAAAGTCAATTAATTTAATTAAAATGTGCGTGCTGCTATTATGGTCTTTAAAGGGGTCATATTATGCTGCTAAAAATAACATTATTTGGTGTAATGAAATGTTTATGCGGTTTAAGGTAAAAAAAAAAACGCATTATTTTCCACATACTGTAGATTGTTTCTACTCTATGCCCCGCCTTTCTGAAATGTGTAGATTTTTACAAAGCTCATCGGTCTGAAAAAGCGAGGCGTGCTCTGATTGGCCAGCTATCCAGTGCGTTGTGATTGGCCGAATACCTCAAGCGTGTGACGGAAATGTTACGCCCCTCACCATACTGTGATGCCTGCGGCAACCACATGTGACGACCCCGGGCTGGACTCCGCTTCGTCCACGGTGAAAGCCGATCTGGCGATCGACAGCGCGAAGTTGATGTATTTCCTCAGCAACCAGCACGGATCAGCTCCAGGCATGACGAAGCAGATATCGTCCTCTTTTGGAAGACCAAACAAAGTAGTTTTGCTTTCACAACGAAGCACACAGCGCCTTCACGACATGGCGGCAGCAACAATACTACAGCGAGAATAAAAGTTACACCTTCTTTCTTTGCGTGAACATTTGGGCGGCGTTATGCAAATCTTCCCACATAGTGATGTAGACATGTGGGGGCGTGTTAGAACGAGGCATTTTAGGTAGGCGTGGTTAACTCTTTAACTTTTATAAAGAATATCTCTTTGGACTTGAGACTTTAGTCTTTGCAACTTTACAGATCTTCTTTATGCATCAAGAGCTTGTAACACTTCAAAGAGAAAGGAAAACTTGAAATCGCATCATATGACCCCTTTAATTAAATTATGGCCAATTAAATATGTAAATATTCATGTGTCTGTATATAAGTTATAGAACAGTTTTATCTGAGATTCAGAGCCAAATTATAGGGGGGTAAAGATGACTTCAGAAAGCTGGCTGCATCATTGTTGTTTTTACACAGAGATCGGTACAGTTGCTCTGTTAGTAAAACCTGTTGACTTCAGCAATCTTTGTTACATTATGTGCCAGTGGTGACCATTCAAATATACGTTTTTTTTTTCTCCAAAGTTTGCATGCCTGTAACTCGAAGTATTGAAAGATATCTAAATATGATTTTAGATTCTAGTTCTTAATAAACCTTTCTTTTGTAATCTTAAGGCCTTATTCATTCAGAATGGTAGCTTGTTTCCCTCTATCAATATAATTAATTATAATCAATAATATCGGCTAAACGATATATCGGTCGGGATCTAATAATTACTGTACTTGCATTATTTTAAGGGCTAGGTTTAGGGTTGGGGTAGGTGTAGAAGTTAATAAAACATAATCTAAAGTAGGGATGCGCCGATCCGATATTCATATCGGGTATCGGCTCCAATACTGCCATTTTTCTTACAATGCGCTTCGTGCTCATAGACTATCAACCCTCTACATTGCGAGTAAATCACTCGCATATGCGACTAAATCTTCACTCTGGGCGACTAAATGATGTCTAATATTAGCCAATATTAATAAATTAATAAATTCTCAGATTTTACTCGCCAGTGTGTGAGTTGGAGGCTGAGTATATGATTAGCTCAGATATATTTTCACTCACAGAACACACTGGCTGAGCGCTTCAGAGTTTCACTCTCCGTCAAGCGATCTGTGATATTTTTCAGTTCATCTGAATGGATGCGCAGCGCACCTGTGTTTGTGTATTTGGCATAACTTAAACTCTAGTATGAAAGCGCACGACACGCCGTCGCTTTCTCTCACACGCTCAAAGAGCAAGAGTCTTACATAACATGCAGAATTGATGCGCTACATGTAAACGATATACTTTGTTGTATTTTCCTGTAAAAATAACAGAGTTCCTTTGGAATTCTTCAGCTTTTAAGAACTGCCGGGTTTTCCTGTAGTGGGCGGAACTAATGCGCAAACGGCAATCTCATTGGCTGATGCTCACCTATTATCATCCCTGTTTTGATTTCAGCAAATCAGTTCGAGCAAACGCACACAACCTGATTAATATTCATGAATCCAGTAGCTCATTAATCCTTAGTGCGTTTTTATATTTTTCTTATTAGTAGAATTCATTTCCCCACAAAATATAGTTTTTTCACTAAATGTTTGGATTTCTAAAATTATTGTGCACTGATTTTTCTAGAATAACTTTTGCTGCCGAATTATCCACTAACCTAGTTTATTATAATTTTTTTGTCATAGATTATAAATATACATAGGCCTATATTTTTTCATGTTTTTTATTTTTCTTTATAATGAAGTAGTCTGTATCTAGTAGATTGTGAAAGAATGATTATCAGTTCCACACACAGAGATATATAAATTCTACATTTATTTAAATGAGGGAAAAAAACTTCACTGGTATCGGATCAGTATCGGCCAATACCGAACCCTAGGTATCGGAATCGGTATCGGAGGTGAAAAAGGCGGATCGGAGCATCCCTAATCTAAAGTGTAGAAAATGTAATTTACTGTTAACTTCCAGCCGTAGCTGAATCCCTTCTAGCCACAACCTATTTGAGCGGCGTCAGTGACGACGTCTAGAGGGAGAGTGAAACCCTGGGTTGTTTAGAGGACATTTTCTCAAAAATAAGTTTTCATTTTAGTCTTCTGAATAATAATACCAGAAGAATGACATCGTCGGATGGCTCTTTATTTTAGCAACGCAATACATTGAAACACTGAGTCCCGTACAGATGGGATGAGTCCAGTGAGATGGGAACAAAATCATTCAAAGCATTGACGAGGAACATTAAAAAAACACTGATGCTTTAATAAATAGCATTTAAAAAAATGAGACAGTAGCTTGAATGTTATAATGACCACTTTCTCACAGTCCTCAAAATGTAAACAAAACACTGTATGGTAACAAAATTGTCCTCCTTAATATATCTGACCTTCTCTGGTCTGTTCATCTGAGCTGAATTAGCATGTGTAGTTTGTTCACTGATGTTTCTCTCACGGAAATCTAGTAGTTTATTGTGAAGTTGTTGCAATAAGGCCTACCTCTATATTTTGTTACAGTAAAGGCTCTTACTGGCAATCAAATATAAAAAAAATCTTGTATCATCACTGGTACACGTTATTAAATTCATCAGTTCCTGTAGGTCTCAATAGAGATCATCTGTATTGCAGTCATGCAACTTCTACTGTAACTAGGGATGCACGATATAGTGCTGACCATGGGCCCATTTTGCTATACAATATTTCCCACTTGCATATTTTTACACTTTTATTTTACATGAAGCCACTTTTTAATAAATATTTTTAATGAACAATTTAATCAAATTAATTGTCATATTTGTTTCACAAATGATGCTCAGTGTGTTTCCATTTAAACCCTCCGGCGCCTCCTCACGTGGTACTCAAAAATTACAATTTTACATTTTTATTAAATTAATGTACTATGTTCGATAATGTTTTTTATTTAATCTTATATTTTAAGGGTATTTATGGTACTAAATTATATTCATGGAATATTTGATCCATTTATTACCTATTAATCACTTATAAAAAGCATCAACCTAAATTGAAATTTCCAACTTAAACGGTCAAAAATCGTATATAAATTTGGAGCACAAAAAAGTGGAACCAAAAAAAAAAAAAAATGAAAAATGAAGAAAAAACCAAAATTAATTGGTTTTTTTTTTTTTGGTAAAAATGAACCGAACGGCACCAGCATGAAGCCACTTTTTAATAAATATTTTTAATGAACAATTTAATCAAATTAATTGTCATATTTGTTTCACAAATGATGCTCAGTGTGTTTCCATTTAAACCCTCCGGCGCCTCCTCACGTGGTACTCAAAAATTACAATTTTAAATTTTTATTAAATTAATGTACTATGTTCGATAATGTTTTTTATTTAATCTTATATTTTAAGGGTATTTATGGTACTAAATTATATTCATGGAATATTTGATCCATTTATTACCTATTAATCACTTATAAAAAGCATCAACCTAAATTGAAATTTCCAACTTAAACGGTCAAAAATCGTATATAAATTTGGAGCACAAAAAAGTGGAACCAAAAAAAAAAAAAATGAAGAATGAAGTAAAAACCAAAATTAGATTGATTTTTTTTTTTTGGTCAAAAATGACCGAACGGCACCAGATGGTTAAAAAAAAAAAAGGTAACTGACTTTTTTTCTTGTAATTCTGAGACGTCTGAATTGCGAGCTGTTAACACTGGCTTTTTTTCCCCCATTCAGAATTATATGTTTGCAATTCAGAGTTTATCCCACAATTCTGAAAAAATTGAGATTTAAAAAAAAAAGTGTCAATTTTGTGATATAAACAATTTCGCGATACAAACTAGCCTAAATATAGAAAGTCCCATGTTGGAAATGAAAAAATCAGAATTGAGAGATAGAAGTCTGAGAAAAAGTATGAATTGTGAGTTTGAGATCTAGCATTGCAATTATCTATTTTTTTCAAGCCTTTGTTGAAAACATGCTTCCTTATTTAGTAACCATAAAAATAACTGGTCAAAATGTCTATATCAGTGCATCCCTAATTGCAATTATTCCTAAGACTGTATTCGCTCTTTTCCATTGGGATGGCAATAATCACTTTTCATTACCTGGCAAACTGTTATGCAAGTAGATGAGCGGGTATATATATATATATATACATATATCTGAAAAGCATGAATGAGTTTGACATATTTACAGGCTTCACACACGCGGTCCAGTCACATGATGCAGCGCTGGTTTGGTCAAATCTTATATTTTAAGGGTATTTATGGTACTAAATTATATTCATGGAATATTTGATCCATTTATTACCTATTAATCACTTATAAAAAGCATCAACCTAAATTGAAATTTCCAACTTAAACGGTCAAAAATCGTATATAAATTTGGAGCACAAAAAAGTGGAACCAAAAAAAAAAAAAATGAAGAATGAAGTAAAAACCAAAATTAGATTGATTTTTTTTTTTTGGTCAAAAATGACCGAACGGCACCAGATGGTTAAAAAAAAAAAAGGTAACTGACTTTTTTTCTTGTAATTCTGAGACGTCTGAATTGCGAGCTGTTAACACTGGCTTTTTTTCCCCCATTCAGAATTATATGTTTGCAATTCAGAGTTTATCCCACAATTCTGAAAAAATTGAGATTTAAAAAAAAAGTGTAAATTTTGTGATATAAACAATTTCGCGATACAAACTAGCCTAAATATAGAAAGTCCCATGTTGGAAATGAAAAAATCAGAATTGAGAGATAGAAGTCTGAGAAAAAGTATGAATTGTGAGTTTGAGATCTAGCATTGCAATTATCTATTTTTTTCAAGCCTTTGTTGAAAACATGCTTCCTTATTTAGTAACCATAAAAATAACTGGTCAAAATGTCTATATCAGTGCATCCCTAATTGCAATTATTCCTAAGACTGTATTCGCTCTTTTCCATTGGGATGGCAATAATCACTTTTCATTACCTGGCAAACTGTTATGCAAGTAGATGAGCGGGTATATATATATACATATATCTGAAAAGCATGAATGAGTTTGACATATTTACAGGCTTCACACACGCGGTCCAGTCAGATGATGCAGCGCTGGTTTGGTCATGCATTAGCTCACTGTACATCCTCTCATGGCCTTAAACTCATCATTCAGTTTAGTAAGAACTCAAATCTATACAATTTAAAATGTGCTTTTGTCAGATGAACAACCGACACATCACGTACAAGTTACACATGTAGATACATTGATGGGCTGATGGGATTGTTCTGCTGGTGCTGGGTCTACAGGGCCCGCGGGCGTTTGGGGTTGATCTGCTTACTGGCCTGTTCCTCTTCCTGAAGAGCCGAGCGGAAAGACTTCACTTTATCTGAGACCAAAGGAAACACAATTTACTGTGTGTCTCGCTTGACAAAGCATTTGATTTGACATGAAGGAGAACAACTTTATAGGAGACACAGGAATGATGGGTTTGTCATACTGTTGTGCAGCCGGAGTCAATTGCTGACAAAACGTACAAAGTGAAAGTGCCATGACGTGTGCAGCGTATATTTCAGCCCAAAATCAGAAGTATTTATTTTGTTTAAAGAAATTGAAGTTTATTTTAAGTCCACTCATATTTTTACACATTTGTTTATTTGAATGTAAATAATTGATTCTAAATAAATAATTTTAATGACTTTCATTGCATATATTTGTAAATAAAACTATGTATTTATATTATTACTAAATATTATAAAACTTAATACTTTTTATATATAATTTAATAGTAATTTCTGGAATATAAATATTCTATTTTTTATTTTTTTTAACAAACATTACCGTTTTTTTAAACTATTAATAAACATTACAATTCTATGAAAAAATATAAAGTCCATTTTAAAACCATTATTTTTGGATGACATTGATTCAAACATTAAAATATACCATTTTAAATGTCAGCATCATTTTCAATAATTTATTATAAATGATACATTTTAGAATTTTATAAATAAGGAACCTGAATATTAATACACTGTTCATGAATGTTTTGTATTAATATGACGTAATTAATTTTTACACTTTAATTTCTAGAATAAAAATATATTTTTTACAAACATTAGTTTGTAAAACAATTGATAAACATTTTTTTCACAGAATCGTAATGTTTGTAATATACAAAAAAAATTTACAACGTAAATCTATAATAAAACCATCACTTTTGTATTATGACATTACTTTATACATTTTTTTTTATTAAAATGGATGACAATTTTAAACGTCGTCAGTGTCATTTTCATGTATTATAATAAAGAACAACACTTCATTCATTTGAAAATGTATATACAGTAATATTTCTGGGGAGAAAGTTATTAATTTTCCTAAAAAAATAAAATGTACTTTTGTGTAGTTTGTCTTCTCTAATTAATATGGACCACATTTAAAACTGACATCTTGTAGGCTACTCCAATGATTTGATTCTAATTCCAGGTTCTTGGAGGACGACTGTAACACACTGACCTCTGAGCTCTGTTAGCACATCAATCTTCTGATCCAGGATTTGCTCAAGCTGAGTGGCGTATGACTCCACATCATAATCGACTTCCTCGGTCATCTCCAGAAGAACCTTCTCATCCTCCAGCCAGCGTATGGACTCCTACAACACCAAACACACAGCATGACACTAAAGCATAAACAAAATCAAGCTATACAGTACAGTTCAAAAGTTTGGCCTCAGAGTGTGTGTGTGTGTTCTTTTAAAATAAAGTAATATTTTTGTTACGAAACATAACTGCTTATATACAGTTACAAAAATTACTTATGGATAGACAGATGTGCACAAACAATACATTATATTAATTATATTTTTGTGACTATAAATGCATAAGGGTACAATATAATTGATTATACAAAATGTATGAATATTATGGGTGTAACGGTTCAGTTCGGTATGTGCGATGTTCAGGGAAAAAAGGACTATGGTCAAATAAAAATAAAGAAAATAATACAAACTAAATGCAACAGCACAAATAAATATGAGCAAATAAAATAAGTGTTTTTCAAATATTTAACAGTAATTTTCAGGCACAGAAATTCAAAAGTAAATAAATGTCAAATGAATAAGTGTATATTTCACTGAATAGCTTTTGTAACTTCAAGGATTTATACAATCAAGAGAAGTGAGTGATTTCCTCTTTTGTTGTTTAACATTAAAAACACAGACAGCAGGAACAGACAAAAATCACAGATCCATTACACTGATATTGATACACATGCGTCGTCTTTCTCGACTGTTTATTTAAGACATGACCAACGGTGTTTGAAAAGATACTCAAAGACCTCGAGTACCGCGATATGTATCGTGGGTAGTGTATCGCAGACTTTCCGGTTCGGTTTGAATATTGTTACACTCCTAATATGTACCTAATACTCTATACTTAATTGCATGTATTTTTTTGTAATTTAGCAGACGCTTTTATCCAAAGCGAGGACAATAAAAGCAGTCAAAACTAACAAAAGAGCAACAATTTATAAAAGTATTTGCTTTTGACTGTTCAAATGCGGAGTTTTGCGCATCGTGTGTGTGTGTGTGTGTGTGTGTGTGTGTGTGTGTGCGAGAAAGAGAGAGAGAGACAGAGAGAGGGGGGGGATAACATCACAGTGGAGTCAGCTGTCTTAACCGTGGCTTGTGTACTGCAAACACATACCAGCTTCATCACTGTGTCTGTCACGCGACTCTGTTCCACTTTCGGGCTTGAACTGATGGTAAAACTAATGACATTATTTACTGTCTTTACATTTATTTTGAAAGATGAAGCTCGCGATTATGGTAAGGGGCATCCATTTCTGACAATGGCCAATCAGAGCAGACTGTGCTTGTCGGAAGGAGGGACTTTGTAGAAAACGAAGCGTTTGAGAGAGGCGGGGCATAGAGGACCTACAATAATGTACAGTATTTGAAAAATAATGTGTTTTTTGAACATTAAAGCATGTCAACATATTCTGTTACACCAAATAATGATCTTTAAAAAAGCATCATATGACCCCTTTAATTTGATCAAAAGTGACAGTAAAGACATTCATGTTACAAAAGATTTCCATTTCAAATAAATGCTGCTCTTTTGAACTTTATATTCATCAAAGAATCCTGAAATATTAAAATATTTAGCAGCACAACTGTTTTCAACATTGCTAATAAACAGAAATGTATCTCGAGCAGTAAATCAGCATATTAGACTGATTTCTGAAGATCATGTGACACTGAAGACTGGAGGAATTACGCTGAAAATTCAGCTGCGCATCACAGAAATAAATTACATTTTAACAATCAAATAGAAAAGTTATTTTAAATTATATTTCATAATATTACTATTTTCTACTGTTTTTGATCAAATAAATGCAGTTTTGATGAGCATGAGACTCCTTTCAGAAGCATTAATAAATCTTACCAACCCCAAACTTTTCAGCAGTATTGTATATTCAGATATATTTTCTCAGAAAACAAGTTTAATATCTTATGTAGTTTTACTTAAGCAAGTTGACCTTATTTGAAAGATATTTTAAGGGAGTTTAATGACACATATGCCTGATGTAATGTTCTCCTCTCTGTGGATAAGAGCACACACCTGAAACACGGCGCGGTGGTCCTCCAGAACCTGCTCCTCCATCTCCACCAGCTGAGACACCACCTCATGGAAGTTGAAGAGCTGCGGGGACACTTCCTCTTCCTGTGCACAACATCAACACAGTGTCAGGTTTTCATACCAACCCAAACAAGCTGAGGTTTAAGGGTAGAGCTCTTACGTTTTGTTCACAGAGCAGCTTGAGATCGTCTCTCTGAGGAGAGCTGCCCACTCCCCACTGCGCCTCCAGCACGTCCAGCTGACTGACCGAGTGTCCGGCGGAGCGCCCCTCCATCACCGCAATGGGGTCAATGCTCAGCTCCTTCACCCTACGGTCACAGACAGCGTCTCAATTCATCACGGCCAACATGTAACGGCATTTATGATGCAATAAATCAACAGAAATGGTAAATGTTACATAAACATGTTCATGCAGCATGATAATGACGGACTCTATATGCTCTGTAAGGCACAAGCAAACACAAACCAACATGTTAGTGCAGCTGCAACACAAAATCATTAATGAAAACGCAACAGAAACATTTCTGAAATGTGGGAAAAATTGACATATGAACTGTGATGGAAAAGAATCATTGGAAACACAGGACTGGTATGGAGGCTCTGTCTGAAGTGAGACAGGCTTGAAACTGGAAAAGGGCGAGACCTGCTGGGTGAGGTAGCAAAGTCATCGTACTCATAGGTAGGAGAGAGTTCGGAGCGCCCGCCTCCCCCCTGAGAGAAGGGAATGTCGGAGGGACTGATCCCAAACTCCTTCACTCTGAAGACGGGACGACAGACGGCCAGTGAGACAGAGAGACGGGAATTACAAACCCCTCCAACACATTATTTAAAAAATATGTGCATAAGACACATTATAAAAATATCAAGAGTCTAGAATTAATATGGTTTAAATTCGAATAATATTAATGTATTCATTTGCACAAAAATTATATTTCTTCATAGAATGTGTGTATACATCCATATATATTTTTTTAATTGTTGTGCAAAAAATGCATATAATCAATTTAAATTATAAAGAGTATAAATACATAAAGGTACATACAGGATTATACAGAATTTTACTAATTAATAATAATATTGTACATAATTTCATGTAAATGTATGAATATGTACATAAATATAGTGTGGATAATAGAATTTATTTTATATATTTAAAATTATTCTGTAAATACAAATATTCTATTTTTACATACATATTACAATTCTTAAAACTCATGAATTTTATTTTTAATTTTCCCTTAATTACAGCCAGCAGATTTATCTGGATGTGACCGTCTGGTTACTTGCATTAGAAACCTTGAAATAAACCGGTTAAACAACATGCAGCTCATATCTAGATACAGTTATGCTCCAAACAACATTCAGCATGTCTTTCTGTAACCGCAGCTGCAGTGTGCTGGGCTCACATCCGTACCTGTTGGCGTATCTCAGAGTGTTTAATGTGTTTTCACATGATGCCATTCCAGGAGAGATTGTAGCGATCTAGTCACAGAAGATCAAACACATTTAAATCATTAACACACACACACAAATTACACTAGGTGTTGAAAATGCATATATGAATATAATCAGTGTTCTTACCATACATGTTCTAGAGTTTTCTCCGATGAAGGAATCTCTTAAGACCTGCGTGAGTTTACTGGCTCGAAACGGAGTGTGTGGTTTGTTTCGACCCAAAGCCCTGATGCACTCCTGTCACACACAAACAATAAATCAACCCAGATACTAACACGATAATACATTTTCTCAATTCACAGGTGTGGACCATCAAAACGTGGGCAAATCAAACAGCTGCAGGCCGTGTGTGACGATTTGAAGCGCAAACCTTCAGCGCCAGGAGGCTTTTGTTGATCTCGGCGCCCTCGAGCCGCGTCTGTCGGTCAGCGCTGGACGTGTCCGCCCCTCGCTCGTTCCCCGCCAGGTCAATGAGAGAGAATTTACCGTGCATTTTGCCCCTCCTGCGGAGGATAATCTGAAACACGGCGTGACTGCGGGACGAGTGAGCGTTAGCCGAGGTCTGTCCAGACGTCCTGAGGAAAAGCACACACAAAAAGCATGATTAATACCAACTGCTTTTAACAGTGTCACTGTCGGAAAGTATTTTAGATTATTACAATAACTTCAGAATATTATAAATTATTAATATAACAATTAAAATAAAGAATTTGAACATGTATATAAATATATCTTAAAACTGAATTGTATGTTTCAATTCTTGGGATTGGTGGCACCTGCAGCTGTTGCCCATCTCGATGAGTTTGAGCACGTCCTCTGTGCATTTGACGTCTCGCTCCTGCAGTCCGACCACCTGAACCTGCTGCTTCCCGTCTTCAAGAACTCGCAGCTTCGCCTTCCTGTTCAGAAGGTCAAACACCTGCAACGGCCCACTGAATTTGACTTCATGCACAGATTAACTCATTAATTATTCATGTGAACTAGGAAACTCGCCTCCCGCTGTAGATTTCAAAAAACGCACACCTGAAAATCTCACTAATTGAAATAAGTTAATAAGTTCAAGTACTAAAAAATCACTGAATAAAATCAATTAAATATAAACAAATAAATTAAAGCTAAATAGAAATATAAAAACTAAAAAGACAAATGCACTTTAAAATTAAAATGAGTGAAAATAAAAAGTAATTCGAAATATTAATATAAAATAAACTAATATAAAAACGCTAAGTATTAATGTGAATTAGAGAACTTGCCGGTCCACTGTAGATTTCAAAGAGCATGATAACTAACAACTGAAATAATATAAGTTTAAGAACTAAAATTACTGAAATTAAATTTAACCAAATAAACAAACTGAATAAAAACTGGAATCAAAATAAAGTTAAATAGAAAAAATTAAATATATAACTAATGCAAATGTCAAAAACTAAGAATTACTAAACTAAATTAAAAATATATCAAAATAAAAGCATATTCAAAATATTAATTCTATAATAGTATAGAAATAATACTACAATTTTTATAATAATAATAAATATTTTATAATATTTATTACATTCATTAATCATGTGGACCACAGAACTTGCCTTCCCGCTGTAGATTTCAAAGAACGTCGCGTACACCTGAAGATCCAACTTCTTGTAGTTTGGTTTTTTTAACATGAGAAAAACATCCCGTGCTGAAAGAAAAGCACAGTCAAATTGATGAAAATGATCGCTCAACATCTGAGCAGAAAAACAGCAGGTCAGACACACACCAGCGAGAGCGTAGATCCCTTTAGAGCAATCCTGGTTCTTCCCAGAAAAATCTCCTCCCATGGTCTGGAATGAAGGGAAAATCGATTATGACAAATAAAGGATCCTCTGGGAAGATGTGTTCCTGTAATGTGATGTGATGTGATCAGCTTACATGAGTTTTCCCGCTGCCCGTCTGACCGTAAGCAAAGCAAGTGGCCATTCCCCTCTCAAATATGGTCTCCACCAGCGGCCGAGCAGTGAACCTGAAACACATCACACCCGGAGACTTCACTTTATATGACAACAGGATTTAAAAGAAAAAAAAAAGGACGAAAGTCTTTTTACTTATATATCTCTGATCTTATTATTCATAAATGTACACTATTCTAGTTTTTTTTTTCAATTCCTCAAAATGAAATTACTTTGTCTCTAAAATAAATGTTCTTGTCTGCTAATGTTACCAAGGCTGAGAAAACAATATCAAATTAGAACACAGTCTTATTTTCAGAAATAATTGCATTTGATATTTTTATAAAAATATTTTTTTATTGTTAATTTGTTTAGTGCAAGACTGAACAAATAATATATTTTTATAGATTTAAAAAAAATATTTTTATGTTTTTATAAAACATATTTGTTACTTTGTACAGTACAAGACTGAACTAAATATATTTGATTTATTTAAAAAAAATATATATATACTTATATTTCTATACAAATATATTTATATTTTCTTGTCTGCTAATGTTACCAAGGCTGTGTAGGCAGAGAAAACAATATCAAATTAGAACACAGTCTTATTTTCAGAAATAATTGCATTTTATGTTTTTATAAAAAATATATATTTGTTACTTTGTACAGTGCAAGACTGAACAAATTATATTTTATTTTTTAAATATTAATATATTTATAAAAATATATTTAGATTTGTTACTCAACTTTGTTGAGTCTGGATAAATAACAGTTTTTATATATTTTATTATTTTTTATAAAATTATATTTTATATTTGTGACTTTGTACAGTGTGAAACTGAAAAAATATTTTTATATATGAATTAATATTTTTTTATAAATATATTATACACTTTTATATTTGTTACTTCACAAAGTGTGAGACCCAACAAATTATACTTATATTTTTTATATATGAATATATTTATAAAAATATATATATATTTTTATATTTCTTACTTTTTACAGCGTGAGCCTGCACAGGTTAATTTTTGCTCTCTCTTGTCTTTCCTTTTTTACTATTTCTCTGTAAAAAACAAACATCTGACCGGTACACCATTTCGTTTGTGGAGGTGTCGTCGAAAGCGTAATCGAAGCGGAACGTCTGGTTCTCCAGGTATCTGGTTAAATCCACTTTCTGCTTGGGCTCGTGGACCATGACCACGTCTTTACTGGGGATGGTGATGACGTCCAGATCCTTCATGGTCAGCTCTGAGAGTCAACACACATGATGAGCTGCATCACAAACAACACCAACACACTGACGACACAGAATCAAAAACTGTCATCCTTACCTTTCTTGTTGAGTGGCCGCGTCCGCACACACACGCATATCCTGTGGTCCTCAATCTGAGAGCATATACATATTATTAAGACCAACATCCAACACAGCTAATGCATCACATGGAGATGAAATAACTGTGGAGCACGTGACGGTAATGATGCAGTTCTTCACCAGATCTGCAGTGGTCAGCGGTCTGTAGTCCAAACTCGCTCTGAAGTCTCGGATCATGCACATGATTTCATAATTAGGGGTTGTGGCATCGAGCTCCTGTGTAATCAAAAACTCACAGTTAATACCGCAAGAGCTTATAACATAATAACATCACCTTCTTGAGATGTTAAGTCCTCATGTTAACAGTCAGGACATTTCTTTTACTAATTTGGATTAGAAATGCAAACTCGTTTAATTACTAAGATGATAACTTAGTTAAGTTAAACAAGTAACATAGTAAGATCATGTGACCAATGTTTGGAACATTTAGGATGTGTTCAGAATGCAAGTTTATAACAAAATGAACACTGCGGAGTGTATACCATATACTGCCTGATATTTCTATAATGAAACAACTATAATAAATAAAACATTAATTCATTTATTAATTCTAAATAAAATAATTTATTCTAACCTTAACATTAATTCATTTTGCAGACACCAGTGTTAACTTATGTCATTATAGTTTTTATTAATATTTTCAACTACTTAATTTTGTAATTTCTGTTTTAATGAAATTTTTTTTTTTTTAATTATTTACATTTTAGTATTTTTTGTGTGTTTTTTAAAATGTCTATATGGTCTTTATTAATTTTTTATTTCAGTTTTAGGTATTTTAGTATACCAAGTTAAACTAAATGAAATGTTGAGTAATTTCTATTCATTATTCACTAGATGAAATTTTTTTTTTTTTTTTTAAATTTTTATTTCAAGTAACAAAACTGTTTTCGTGGTTTTGTTTAACTATAATAACCCTGGCAGATGCTTTAACTGAAAGCACCTTAGAAATGAGGAGCATAACATGCAATTTGTCACCAAGCCAACAATATTCATAGTATATAATAAATAAATAAATAAACAGATATAATTTTAATATGCAATAAGCAACAAATAAACTTTACAATTGCAATGCACATTACGCAATAAAACACAATACATTATATATATATTTTTTATATATAAATGTATAATTATAATATGCATAAAGCAACACTAAAAGTTTCAAATAGTAGTATGCTACATTGTTGTGAGTACACTAGTATTCCAGTGTTTTCTGTCACCTGCGCTCTTTTCTCTCTCAGCTCCTGCTGCTGCAATCGTCTCTTCTCCCGCTTCTCTTGAAGTTTCTCCACTTCCTTCACGCAGTTGGACTTCCTGCGAGCTGCAGACACACACAGAAAACTCTGACACTGGAAACAGACTCAATATTTAACAAGCACCTACATTTAGCATTAATAACACTGATCAGCTACACCCGATTCCCTCACTGTAACAGGCATTTTGTGTTACATAATTCTAAAGTCAGTGTGAATTAGTTTGTGTCTGAGTGATTCCCTCAACAATGGCAACACGAGGGCTCATCTCTGGAAAACAACACTAAATGCTGCTTTTGTACTGGTGTGACGCGCTGAGAGCTCTGCAGTCTCTCCTCTTCAGACGTCACACACCCTCAACATCATTACAACACACATACACGCTGTGTGTCAATCATAATTACACTACTGTTCAAAGGTTTGGGGTCGGTAAGATGTTTTATGTTTTTGAAAGAAATATCTTCTGCTCACTAAGGCTGCATTTATTCGATTAAAAATGCTGTAAAATGGTAATATTTTGAAATATTATTACAATTTAAAATAACTGTTTTCTATTTAAAAATATTTAAAAATGTAATTTATTCCTGTGATTCAGTGCTAAATTTTCAGCATCATTCCTCCAGTCTTCAGTGTCACATGATCCTTCAGAAATCATTCTAATATGCTGATTTGCTGCTCAAGAAACATTTCTGATTATTATCAATGTTGACAATGTAACATGTTTGTGGAAAATTACTTTTGTTTTCCGTATTCTTTGATGACAGATAGTTCAAAATAACATTTATTTGAAATAGGAATCTTTTGAAGCATTATAAATGTCTTTTTTATCACTTTTGATCAATTTAATGTGTCTCTGCTGAATAAAGGTATTCATTTCTTTTAATTTCTTACTGACCCCAAACTTTTGAACAGTATTGTGTGTATTGTATAACAGCTTGTGAGGTGTTGTGGTACCGTTCTGCAGCTGCTGTAGGGTCTGGTGTTGGATGGGTGGAGGCGGGACGGGCGCTGGTGGAGGCGGTTCGGTCTGTTGGCTCGGCCGCGCTCGAGTCGTACCTACAGTGACTGAATAATGGAGATCACATTACTGACCACAAAATTCTGCAATAACACAAATGGAAATATAGGAATAATGTTGCGATCAATACTTGTAATAAATGAAAACTCTTCTGTGACATCAACTTCATGAGGTACATCCTGGGATGAAGGAGTATTGAAGGAGGTGTGCGCTTGTAAATGCTTTTCCTTCATTCAATTATTACTCTATCAAGAACTTGAACCCATTAAGAAGAAAAACATTTGTAGGCAAATTTTATCTATGAAACAATGTTTTCATTTACTGAAAAAGCTGAAATAAAATTAAATATAAATATTTATTGAATTTATAGAAGATTTTAATAATAGAAATATTAGATAAAATATAAAATTCTTGACTTGGCATCTAACTGAAATAAAATAAATGTAAGTTGAAGTACTAAAATAACTAAAACTGAAATAAAAATAAATTCAAGCCAAACAGAAATATTAAAAACTTGTAAAAAAAAAAAAAAAATCAAAACTGAAAATACAAAAATAAAAGCGAATTAAAAATATTAATAAATATTATAATAGTATATAAATAAAGTACTAAAGTAACGCTGATTTCAAGCCTTTACATCAAAATTAGGACTGGGCGATATGGCCAAAAACATTTTCACAATAAAATGTTTCATATCAGTCGATAACGATAATTATCACGATAAATGTCATATATTTCTTTCTTTCAAGTTTAAGGCAGATTTCTTTGCTTGAGTAAACACTGTAGAAACCAGACAGTTAATTGTAGTTTTAAACTTTTATTTTTTTTGTCAAAATATGACGAACACTTGCCAAACTGGTGAACATTTGACAAATTAGTTACAATACTGAAAACGCTTATAAAAAAATATTTTTTCTACATCAAAATATGCATGAGTAAAACCCTTTTTCAGTCTTTTCTCTTAAATAAATGATGAATCCAAGAAAATAAACAGACTTTATATAATCCAATATAGCAAAAATATGCATCGACACAATAAAAACAATTCACAGTCAATTTATGCCACATTACCACCTACTAGTTGCAACATTTATACAGTAATTTATCACGGTAGTTTTATAATCCACGAAATGGAAAAAAGTAAAAACTGCTATTACTACAAATTATAAATTAGTAATACAACTGGCTACATTTATATAATATACTATATAATATAATAGAAAAACAGTTATATATACACACTACTATTCAAAAGTTTCGGATCAGAACGATTTTTTATGTTTTTAAAGGAGTTTCTTATGCTCATCAAGGCTGCATTTATTTGATCAAAAATACAGGAAAAAATTTAATATTGGGAAATATTATTAAGATGTAAAATAAAAATTTTCTATTTTAATATACATTAAAATCTAATTTATTCCTGTGATTAAAGCTGAATTTTCAGCATCATTATTCCAGTCTTCAGTGTCACATGATGCTTCAGAAATCATTCTAATATTCCGATTTATTATCAGTGCTGGAAACTGTTGTGCTGCTTAATATTTATATTTCGAATAAATGCGGGTTCTTTAAAACTTTTTATTCATTAAAGAATCTGGAAAAAAGTATCGCAGTTTCCAAAAAATATTTGGCAGCACAACTGTTGCCAACATTGATAATTCTAATAATAAATCAGCATATTAGAATGATTTCTGAAGGATCATGTGACACTTTATACTGGAGTAATGGCTGATGGAAATTCTGCTTTGCATCACAGAAATAAATTATATTTTAAAGGATATTAAAATAGAAACCATTATTTAATATTGTAATAACATTTTGCAAGATTACTGTTTTTTTCTGTATTTTTGATCAAATAAATGCAGCCTTGATGAGCAGAATCTTCTTTAAAAAACATTATCGTTCAAACTATTTTTAGTGTGTGTGTATATGTATATATATATATATATATATATATATATATATGTACACACACAGACGAGGGCTTATGGGTAATCTCCCAATGCAGGATGCCACAAAGCAAGTTATTTTAGTGTTTTACGACTAAAAATTACCCAGCCTGAATTGATTTCACTGTAAAAACTGAAAACAGTATTTTATGACTCCTGTCTAGAAATCCATCTGAGAAGTTATAAAAGCCATATTGAGTGCGCTACAATCATCTGTCTGTCTGGTGCTGTGCTCGTTCCTCCTCTTGATTACGTCTATTAAGGTGTAGCGAAACGGACACAGACCTTGTTTTGGGGGATCTTGTTGATTTTGATGGCACTGGACACAGGAGGTGGAGGGGTTTCAGGACTTTGTGGGATTTCCTCTTCAGGTGCAACATCTGGATTTAGTGCAAATACGCTCTCTAGATCGATCTGTTCATGGAGAATGAGAGCACGAGCATCAGGCTGCCAGTTTCAAAAGCACTTCTACTCGCGGCACACGAGCGCACAGGATTTTCCACAGTTGTAAAAGCTGCTAAAAATAATCCTCCCACAGGACACAAAACGAGATCTCAGTATCTCAGCTGTTTTTCCTGGACAGCAATGAGATGAAATAGAGACTCCTATGAAGATCAGAAAGTGCGCTCAGATTTGCCTCAGAGATCTCAATATGAACACAAATATTTCTCAAACTCTTTCAGGACCAAATGATCTGAGCTGCCATCCACATTCATTTTACCCCTCTATTTCTCATGAGGACTGGTTAGAGAAACATCTGCGATTAAGTTGATAGTTAGCTATGAAAGAGCAACATATGAGCAATAAAACCTTTGTCTATGTTTATATTCCATGCACAGCATTTAATAACTAAAGACCACTGATAACCCTGGAAGCTATTTAAGGCAGAGGTACAAAAGCCGCTTTAGAATAAATCTCCCTTGATTCTGACACATCACTGTTGTATCTGTGTGTCTCTGTTAGAGATGTGCAACTACAAAAACAAATATCCATGAATGAAACATACAAGCTTTTGTCTTCAGTGCATTATGCCAATATGACGGACATACTGAATATGACTATCAGACATTCACCTCTTTCCCTTTTGTGTCTCCGTTTTCAATCCACTCCACCGTCACGCACTCATTGTCTTCATTTAGTGATGTCACCATGGCCTGGTGGATTCTTCCTGAAATACACAATAAAACAATGGTTTACTGCAAAAACTCTGCAGCTCTATTATAGCACTACAAACACTTAATAAAGCCTAAAAATAAAGGAGCTACATCAATGAATTAAGTATCAAAGGAAACCACAATGAAATATTCCAGCCAATCATAATGAGGTACTCTTAAAGGGGTCATATGATGCCATTTCAATTTTTCCTTTCTCTTTGGGTGTTACAAGCTCTTGGTGCATAAAGAAGATCTGTAAAGTTGCAAAGACTAAAGTCTCAAATCCAAAGAGATATTCTTTATAAAAGTTCAGAGTCAACCACGCCTACCTAAAACCCCTCGTTCTAACACGCCACCACCCCGGTATAATTTTGAAAAATACCGTGATATAAATTTTTGGTCATACCACCCAGCACTAAGTCCAACTAACAACCAAATTGTAGGGCCTATATTTGCTTTCCATACAACTCTACCATAGACTGATCCACTATACCATTTAGGCCATTGGTTAATGCATCGATTCACGTATGAACAGTTCACCCAAAAATAAAAATGTCAAATTTCAAATGAAATTTTGCTCACCCTCAGGTCATCCAAGATGCAGATGACTTTGTTTGTTCATCAGAACAGATTTGGAGAAATTTAGCATTCCATCACTTGCTCACCAATGGGTGAATCAGTAGAAAATATGGTTAACACCTGGTCATGCATGAAAAAAAAAATACCGTCATGTACCGTGAAACCGGTATAATTTTGAAAAATACCGTGATATAAATTTTTGGTCATACCGCCCAGCACTAAGTCCAACTAACAACCAAATTGTAGGGCCTATATTTGCTTTCCATACAACTCTACCATAGACTGATCAACTATACCATTTAGGCCATTGGTTAATGCATCGATTCACGTATGAACAGTTCACCCAAAAATAAAAATGTCAAATTTCAAATGAAATTTTGCTCACCCTCAGGTCATCCAAGATGCAGATGACTTTGTTTGTTCATCAGAACAGATTTGGAGAAATTTAGCATTCCATCACTTGCTCACCAATGGGTGCTCTGCAGTGAATGGGTGCCGTCAGAATGAGAGTCCAAACAGCTGATAAAAACATCACAATAATCCACACCACTCCAGTCCATCAGTTAATGTCTTGTGAAGTGAAAAGCTGCATGCGTGTAAGAAACAAATATATCTTTAAGGCGTTGTAACTTTAAACCATAATTTCTCTCCAAAATACGAGTTCATTCACGTATGAACAGTTCACCCAAAAATAAAAATGTCAAATTTCAAATGAAATTTTGCTCACCCTCAGGTCATCCAAGATGCAGATGACTTTGTTTGTTCATCAGAACAGATTTGGAGAAATTTAGCAAAATAATCCACACCACTCCAGTCCATCAGTTAATGTCTTGTGAAGTGAAAAGCTGCATGTGTGTAAGAAACAAATACATCTTTAAGGCATTGTAACTTTAAACCATAATTTCTCTCCAAAATACGAGTTCATAATCCATAATAACGCTTCCTCCAGTGATAAAGTCCATCTCCTGTTGTCCTCTCACATCAAAATCCACCCACTATTTGTTCAGAGCGGTTTTGGCTTGTAAACGGTGCTTGATCTGTGCATATTTCTCTCCTGATTCAGATGAGAGGATTTTTTCACTGGAGAAAGCAATATTATGGATAGAGGACTCATATTTTAGCTGGAAGCAACAGTTTTAAGTTAAAAGCATCTTAATGGATTTATTTCTTACACACATGCAGCTTTTCACTTCACAAGACATTAACTGATGAACTGGAGTGGTGTGGATTATTGTGATGTTTTCATCAGCTGTTTGGACTGTCATTCTGACGGCACCCATTCACTGCAGAGCATCCCATTGGTGAGCAAGTAAAGAAAAACTCATCTACATCTCGGGTGGCCTGAGGGTGAGTGAATTTTCTTTTTCTTTTTTTTATGAACTATTCCTTTAAATGTGTGCTCAGCGCTCACCTTCCACTTATAGACCCCATGCTTGCACCACTACACCTGCATTGCATTAATAATTGGTTATTATGTATAATATTTGTATTCTATTTATTTATAATTAACACGTTTGGATTATTAGCCTACTTACTATTGCTTTACAGTTTCAAGTTAATTCTTTGTCTCATCTGTAATTTACATGGCAGAAATGAAATTCGGCTTACCTTTATACTTGTAAATTGCTGAAAGGACAATAAACTAAACTAAAACACGTAAAGTTAAATACAGCAGTACAAACGAGTTTTGCAGGCGATGTCTGGGCGTCTTCCTCAGGGATGATGCTAACAGACTGCGAATTTATTAATGTACTATGGCTTGGCTTGGCTTATGAATATTAACTACGTTTCCCCAGTACGCTTCTCTGATTGGCTGAAAGCCTCACATTCAGCCAGTAGGCGTTCTGTTGACGTATTAGCTCATGACTATCAATTGGATTCCGCGCCTAGACGCTCCAACACGGTTACCAGGCAACGTCAGGAGGACCTCATTAATATTTATGAGTCCAACCTCCGCCATAGTAGCTTCGTAAATTCGCTAACAGGCTAGCATGAGCATGCATCCCAAAACCAGGCAATACAAAGGCGTGCCAAGGACGGAAAGGCGTTGAATGGTTATGCACAGGCATTGAATGTTTTGTGCACCGGATGTCTTGCGTTAAACGGGGTTACCGGGTTAAACAAAGATGATGCCCCGACAAACTGCATCTCAACCTGATAAACGAGCTGCTGCTGGGTGTGACTCACCATCACTGCGCTTGATCTCCACATAAATGCCGATCTGGATCTTCCCGAAGAGAGCTGCCATGCCTCATGTGTGTGCCAGGATCTGTGTGGATGTTTTTGAGCGGGTTTCGCGGGAGAGGTTGATTAGCGGCAGGGGCGCAGCACAAACCGGGAGGAGGTCAGGAGGGAGAGGATAAGCGCGCATGCGCAGAACGCTCACACACCCTTCACAGACTGTCACATCAGCCTCTTTTGTCTAGTTGCAGTGGACACAATCTGTCCAATCTGGGGGTTTTTTGGGGTTTTTTCTTCAGCAAGATTGCTTTTAACAGACATTATTTTCAATAAAAAGAATCAAATAAAAATGTATGATTTCTTCTATCTAATATATAATCTATTATCTTGCCATGAAATCTGTTGAATTGCTTCCATTTAAAAAATAAAATAAATGTCGAATATCTCATTCTTAAGGATGTAACAAATCATATTCACTCATTCAGAAATACACATGATGGCAGCAAAGGGCTGGTTTGCATGAAATGCACTAAAAGTAAAAAAAAAAACTATTTGTGATCTAAAACAGTTTGAGGAAACCTCATTGTTCAGTGATTTATTGTTTTACATCACTTTTAAAACTACTTTTGTGTGAACAATAATCTATAAAATAAACATTTATGGATTCAGTGACTAAAAATATACACTACTGTTCAAATGTTTTGGGTCGGCAAGAATTTTTAAAGCAGAAATTAAAAATGCTATTCAGATTGGACAGCCTGTCTGAAAACCTGCGCTGACCAACTGGCCCCCATCTTCTCACAGATCTTCAACAGATCACTGGAGCTGTGCAAAGTCCCTGCCTGCTTCAAACGCTCCACCATCATCCCCATCCCAAAGAAACCTAAGATAACAGGACTTAATGACTACAGACCTGTGGCCCTAACGTCTGTGGTCATGAAGACATTTGAGAGGTTGGTGTTGGCTTATCTGAAGGACATTACTGGACCCTTACTAGACCCCCTGCAGTTTGCTTACCGAGCAAACAGGTCCGTGGATGATGCAGTCAATATGGGACTGCACTTCATCCTGCAACATCTGGACAAAACAGGGACTTATGTGAGGATCCTGTTTGTGGACTTTAGCTCTGCTTTCAACACCATCATCCCAACACTCCTCCAGACCAAACTAACCCAGCTCTCTGTCCCTAGCTCTATCTGTCAATGGATCACCAGCTTTCTGACAGATAGGCAACAGCTAGTGAGAATTGGTAAATTCACATCCAACAACCGCACCACCAGCACTGGCACCCCTCAGGGTTGCGTCCTCTCCCCACTGCTCTTCTCCCTCTACACCAATGACTGCACCTCTAAAGACCCCTCTGTCAAGCTCCTGAAGTATGCAGATGACACTACAGTCATCGGTCTCATCAAGGATGGAGACGAGTCTGCTTACAGACAGGAGGTTAAAGAGCTGGCTGTCTGGTGCAGTCTTAACAACTTGGAGCTGAACACCCTCAAAACAGTGGAGATGATCGTGGACTTCAGGAGGAACCCCCCTGCACTCCCCCCACTCACCATCATGGATAGCACTGTAACGACAGTGGAGTCATTCAGGTTCCTGGGCACCACCATCTCTCAGGACCTGAAGTGGGACACTCACATTGACTCCATTGTTAAAAAGGCCCAGCAGAGGTTGTACTTCCTTCGCCAGCTGAGGAAATTCAACCTGCCACAGGAGCTGCTGAAACAGTTCTACTCAGCCGTCATCGAGTCTGTTCTGTGCACTTCAATAACTGTCTGGTTTGGTTCAGCTACAAAATCAGACATCAGAAGACTACAGAGAACGGTTCGGACTGCTGAAAGGATTATTGGTGCCCCCCTGCCTACCCTCCAAGAACTTACATCCAGAGTGAGGAAAAGGGCTCAGAAAATCACTCTGGATCCATCACATCCAAGCCATCTCCTTTTTGAACTTTTGCCATCTGGTCGGCGTTACAGAGCACCGAATACCAGGACAGCCAGGCACAAGAACAGTTTCTTTCCCCAGGCAATCTACCTCATGAACAGTTAATGTTCTCCCATTGTGCAATTAAAGTACAGTATGTGCAATAACCTTATACTTATTTATCACCCTAAACCCTAGTACATCCCTACAACTTATTTTATTTTATTATATTCCTATTCCATCTATAGCACACCTGTACATACAATTTATTCTTTTTTTTTTGTGGTTTATATTTATGCATGTGTATTTTATTCACATCTCACTTTTATTATCTGTGTGTTGTTGTTGTCTCATTGTACTGGAAGCTTGTGACACTATAACAAATTCCTTGTATGTGCAAACATACTTGGCAATAAAGCTCTTTCTGATTCTGATTCTGATTCTGATTCTGAAAGGATGCAATAAATTGATCAAAAGTAAGAGAAAACACTTGAATAATGCTACAACAGTTTTCTATTTCAAATAAATGCTGTTCATTTCACTTTAATGTTAATCAATAAAAAGTTATCACGGTTTCCAGAAAAATATGAAGCATCACAACTAATTTTTTTTTGGAACAGTGATAATAATCAGAAATGTTTCTTAATCAGAAATGAGGCAAATCAGCATATTAGAATGATTTCTGAAGGATCATGTGACGCTGAAGACTGGAGGAATGATGCTGAAAATCCAGCTGCGCATCACAGGAATAAATTACATTTTAACATATATTTATATTATATATTATTATATATTCATATATTTAAACAGAAAAAAAAAACTATTTGTGATCTAAAACAGTTTGAGGAAACCTCATTGTTCAGTGATTTATTGTTTTACATCACTTTTAAAACTACTTTTGTGTGAACAATAATCTATAAAATAAACATTTATGGATTCAGTGACTAAAAATATACACTACTGTTCAAATGTTTTGGGTCGGCAAGAATTTTTAAAGCAGAAATTAAAAATGCTATTCAGAAAGGATGCAATAAATTGATCAAAAGTAAGAGAAAACACTTGAATAATGCTACAACAGTTTTCTATTTCAAATAAATGCTGTTCATTTCACTTTAATGTTAATCAATAAAAAGTTATCACGGTTTCCAGAAAAATATGAAGCATCACAACAAATTTTTTTTTGGAACAGTGATAATAATCAGAAATGTTTCTTAATCAGAAATGAGGCAAATCAGCATATTAGAATGATTTCTGAAGGATCATGTGACGCTGAAGACTGGAGGAATGATGCTGAAAATCCAGCTGCGCATCACAGGAATAAATTACATTTTAACATATATTTATATTATATATTATTATATATTCATATATTTAAACAGAAAACAGTTATTTTAAATAGTAATAATATTTCACAATATTAATGCTTTACTGTATTTTTGATCAAATAAATGCAGCCTTGGTGAGCAGAAGAGACTAAAAAAAAAAAAGTTTGAAAATAAATTATTAAATAATTATAGGTCTATACTACGCATATAATAGGCATATTAAATAGTGTTATTAGTAAACTTCAAATTGTTAAATATGTGTAAATTACATATATTTAATAATTTGACATTTACTAATAACAATATATAATATGCCTATTATATAAACCTTTAATTATTGCATCTATTTATATATATATTTTTTTCTTTTACATTACAGTAATGTAAAATATATATATATAGAAACACAACCAGACCTGACTCTTAATTGTCTTGTGTGACCCTTTTGGGAATTTTTTTTATTTGTCACACTTTTACTTTACTGAGGCAGAAATCAAACAAGCACCTGAGAAACTCACATTTAGTACTTGGATTCAGTTTGAACCCTAATGCGTTATTGCATGCGATGTTTAAAGTGAACACTAGACGCAGGTCTTTTGAATGAGAAAATGTGCTGTATGTGTGAGCTGGAAACATCTGTCAGACGCAGACACTTCCTCACCGCCTTTGCCTTGAACTGTGCTGTCATTCTTCTGTATGATGACAATCCATTGGTGGAGATGAATGAAGCGGGCCGCTCTCGCTGTCAGCTGAACGCACCTCTTCAGTCCCGGGTGGATTCGTCATCACTCTCTCATCATCTGTTTCCCCAGTAACAGTCAACCGGCCCTGCCACAGTCTCAGAGAACGTGTGCCGAGTTTATACAGGAGCATTGTTACCTAATGCAATAAAATGCATGCCATTTTAAGATCTTCTTATCTGTAGCACACATGCAATCTTACTTATCTTTAGATCTGACAAATGCTTTCAATTAGGCAACACTTTAAAAGCAGATTGGCGTTCGTCTCATTGCTCACTAAAGTCAGTGGTTCCTAAAGAACACACAAATGAAGGCAGAGTCGTGGCAGGTTTCCCAGGTTTAATTAATGTCACGCAACCTCAGACTCAAGTGTGGAAGTCACAGTGGAAATCAGGGGAACGAGAGAGAATAAACCCAAAAGAGAGGTTTCATGAATAATGGGAGACGGCAGACGCGCGGCCCTTACTCCTGTGCACTGGAGCTGCAAAACACCCCAGAGATTCACCACACAACTTTGCCCTGCTCTCTTTGTTTGCAGTGGCATCATAACTAATATGCTTTGGCCTCTCATACATAATCATACTGACTGTCTGTTTGAGGTCAGACCTGATTAAAATACAACATGGAATAACAAGACTGCTCTCTGTCGTATTGAAAGTATTATATTATACAGTTGCTTTGTAAGTTTTACTTTTTGGGCATCTTGGAGATTAAAGGAAAAAGTAAATTGATTTGGACTCATCCTTCAAATAATAATAATAATAATAATTTTGTAAAAATTTACATATTTTTTTCCTTGAGGCCCAAAAAACAGTGTAAAAAAAAGAGAGAAAAACTTACAAAGCAACTGTACAAAATTATAATATATATTATAATCAAATTATAATTTTGTACAGTTGCTTTGTAAGTTTTTCTTTTTTGACCTATTGGATATTAAAGGGAAAAATCATTTTGACTAATCACTCAGTTAGTAAAAAAATTAAAAAATTATATATAACATGTTTTTATTTGTGCATAACATTTAGGGATTTTTAAAATCCCTAAATATTATGCACAGTTACAGAAATAGTACAGTCTGTACACACTCATGTTTAAGTAACATAAATGCATAATTGTGAGTTGAATTTTATTTTAGACAAAATGAAAAATGAATCAAACTAATTTTCTGTGGTAATCAAAAACTCAACTATTGAACCCATGACCTTTCTTCTGTGTGTGTAGGCTGTATATTGAGTACTTGACTTATAAACTAACCATATGGCACGCCGCTGTGATCATGAGATATAGTTTACTATACTCCCTCTTACAAAATATCATATTTCCTTATTGTTGCTGTGTCTGCTTTCGCTTTGTTCTGCGATGACAAAGACATTCCTCGTCTAACCCCTTTATACAGCCCATCTGAACCAAAGAAATGAATGTGTCACGCTAGAATTGCCATCATTCTTCTGCAATAAAAGAGGCTGGTGTCAGATATTGCCTTTTGTAAAGACCTAGACGTGTGTGTAATTTGACTAATGGCTTCTTCCCGGTCAGAATCTGCAATCGGCTCTATGTGATGAATACAATTAAATATCCCTCTGAAAATCACACCAAAATGTCACGGCCAATATCGTTATTTCATTGTGTTCCCTCTGATCAGGGTGTCTAGGGTGCGGGATGGTTTCTGTTTAGATGATTGAGGCAGTGGAGAGGAAGACAACACGCATCCCATGATGCATCTCTCTCTGAATGGAGCGTATTTACTTTCTTTCCACTCATTTTTCTTTTACACAGCAGGAGATGAATTACCCGGGGAATGGATTCGGATGTGGAGCCCCCTCATCCCGAGTCTTTTTCTTCTTCTCTAGGGTGCGGGATGGTTTCTGTTTAGATGATTGAGGCAGTGGAGAGGAAGACAACACGCATCCCATGATGCATCTCTCTCTGAATGGAGCGTATTTACTTTCTTTCCACTCATTTTTCTTTTACACAGCAGGAGATGAATTACCCGGGGAATGGATTCGGATGTGGAGCCCCCTCATCCCGAGTCTTTTTCTTCTTCTGTGTGGAGATTTGACAGACGACACGCGGGCTGATCGGGACCCACAGCGAGGTGAAGGGCGACTGAAAGACTTCCTCCAGAGACTCTGAAGCGCAGAATGAGATTGTGTGCTGCAGAAAAAAAACGCATTTGTTTTTGTGTGTGTTTGTGTTTTCTCACCCCTGCTACCGGTGTGAGATTACAAAGGCCTCACACACGGAAAGAGAGCAAAGGACATCACGGCAAACATTTGAAATCTAATATAAAACAGCTAAACTGAATGTCCCCGCTTTTATTTCAATACACATTTGCAGTGAGCCAGTGTTGGCCTTTTCTGTGCGCAGACTGATCACAAAAGCATACTACTTTCTGCTGTATAGGGTATTAGGGTTGTAACGATTCACTCAACTCTCGACAAAAAAAATGAAAAACTTACAACGCAACTGTACAAATTTTTTATATAATATAATATACATTTGTACAGTTGCTTTGTAAGTTCATTTTTGGCCTACTATATATTTAAATCAATATAATTTGGACTCATACCTTAGTTAGTTAAAAAATACAATTATATAAATGATATAAAATTATATAAAAAATAAAATAAATATAAAATTATATAACATAATATGTTTTCGCCTCTTTCGTAAACACTACTTGCACCAAACGCTGGGCGGGACTTAACAGGCAGCGATGTAGCAGCAAGCGTTGATCTGCGGAGGCGGTGCTTATCCACACTATTACATCATAGAGTGGCACATTCCACTAGCTGTCATTTCAGCAGACTGACTTCAATTTAAGCTGTTTTTAGACTAGCAAGAAAGTTTTCAGTTCTGAAACTCACAGGATGTTTTTATAGTACAGTGACCTCTTCTATGCCAAAAGATTAAGAGGGAATTTTGGTTTCTCAGTTCATGACCCCTTTAAAAATAGCATTTATTTTATTGTTTATCACATAACATAAATGAGAAATCGTGTCAAATTTTTTTTGGTGGCAATCAAAAACTCAACTGTTGAACCCATGACCTTCCTTCAATGGTTGTAGCTAGTATATCGAGTACCTGACTTATAAACTAACCATATGGCACGCCGCTGTGATCATGAGATATAGTTTACTATACTCCCTCTTACAAAATATCATATTTCCTTATTGTTGCTGTGTCTGCTTTCGCTTTGTTCTGCGATGACAAAGAAATTCCTCATCTAAGCCCTTTACACAGCCCGTCTGAACCAAAGAAATGAATGTGTCACACTAGAATTGCCATCATTCTTCTGCAATAAAAGAGGCTGGTGTCAGATATTGCCTTTTGTAAAGACCTAGACGTGTGTGTAATTTGACTAATGGCTTCTTCCCGGTCAGAATCTGCATCTTTTGCTCCTGTCGGCTCTACGTGATGAATACAATTAAACATCCCTCTGAAAAATCACAGCAAAATGTCACGGCCAATATCGTTATTTCATTGTGTTCCCTCTGATCAGGGTGTCTAGGGTGCGGGATGGTTTCTGTTTAGATGATTGAGGCAGTGGAGAGGAAGACAACACGCATCCCATGATGCATCTCTCTCTGAATGGAGCGTATTTACTTTCTTTCCACTCATTTTTCTTTTACACAGCAGGAGATGAATTACCCGGGGAATGGATTCGGATGTGGAGCCCCCTCATCCCGAGTCTTTTTCTTCTTCTGTGTGGAGATTTGACAGACGACACGCGGGCTGATCGGGACCCACAGCGAGGTGAAGGGCGACTGAAAGACTTCCTCCAGAGACTCTGAAGCGCAGAATGAGATTGTGTGCTGCAGAAAAAAACGCATTTGTTTTTGTGTGTGTTTGTGTTTTCTCACCCCTGCTACCGGTGTGAGATTACAAAGGCCTCACACACGGAAAGAGAGCAAAGGACATCACGGCAAACATTTGAAATCTAATATAAAACAGCTAAACTGAATGTCCCCGCTTTTATTTCAATACACATTTGCAGTGAGCCAGTGTTGGCCTTTTCTGTGCGCAGACTGATCACAAAAGCATACTACTTTCTGCTGTATAGGGTATTAGGGTTGTAACGATTCACTCAACTCTCGATTCGATTCACGTTTTTTTTTTACAAAATGAGATTTAAGACAACTTATAAATTAAATGTGTCCTTTTATTATTGTTTGGACAAAATGCTGCACGTTTCTTTGTGAAATTGAAATATAACACTATAATAATACACTAATATAGCACTTATAGCATATAATTACTCTTTTGTTGGTTTTGATTGCTTCTATTGTCCTCATTTGTAAGTCGCTTTGGATAAAAGTGTCTGCTAAATGACAAAATTGAAATATTATTTAAATTTAAATAACAAAGCTAAATTGAAATTTTAAAACAAGCCCCAAATCAAACAAATAACACAAATAAAATAAATCTCTTCATATAAACAAACTAAGGCTTTGTCTGTGCTCTTTTCATTTAAAATTAGAAGCAAACACTGCATTTTAATCATGATCCAAACAAAGAAGCTGCATACATCCAACATGAGCAGTTTTTAATCTAAATTAGACTGTATAATTTCGAAATTTGAAGCAAAAACAGAATGGTTTGACTTCAGTTTTGTGAAACTATACATAAAAATATCTGCATGAAACAGAAACAGCAAGACGAGCTGAATGAGACGCAGATTCACTCTCTGCCAGCAGGTGGCGCTTAAAGCATTTCCTGGTTTCCGCTGAAAAACAAAGCAGCGCTGCACTTATGAATGTGCTTTAATATGCATTATACAGAGGCAAGATGAAAAGAAAAACATACCATCTAAACTTTTCTAAAGACAGTAAGTTCCCCTCAGACATGCATTCATATAAACTCCTACCCCTAAATGAATCGCGATTTGTTTAGCGTCTCAACCGATTTGAATCGTCACGTATTTTAATCGATTTTTAACCGGCTCGCGGTTAATCGTTACATCCCTAGTATAGAGTAAGTGGTGCATAGTATGCAAAAATTGTGCATGACTTACTAAACTTGGCAAAATGTGCAGCATGACCTATCCCACAATGCACTGCACTTGATTCGCTTGATATTAGGGTGCATTTGGTGCTTCATGTGCAGTTGGCCTACAGTATGTATCTCACTTTCACAAATTTGGCAGATGCTTTTATCTAAATCGACTTGGCATTGCTTTTAAACTTTCTAAATTAAAACTAAATCTTTTCAATTCATGCATTCCCTGGGAATTGAACCCATGACCTTGGTGTTGCTAGCGCCAGCTCTATCTTTTGAGCTACATTCAAACATCTGTGTAACATCATAAAAGACTCATACAACTAAGGACTGAAATAAACAATAACCCAGATAACAAAAATATGATCTGAGAAAAATCGACACGTTTCAGAAAGGCGGGGCATAGAGGAGAAACAATAATGTACAGTATGTGGAAAATAATGTGTTTTTAAGCTTAAACCGCATAACCACATTTCATTACACCAAATACACAAAATAATGTTCTTTTTAGCAGCATCATATGACCCTTTTAACGTTGCTAACATTCCTATTAAGTTATGAAAATTTTATTTCCGAATGTTCCAAACTTCCAGATTTTTCACAAACATTTTTCTTGGTTATCTGAACGTTAAAGAAACGTTCCATTTTAGAATTTTGCAAACATTATGGGAACAATACTTTTAAATGTTCTCTGAACATTCTGAAACAAGCAGTAACATTTTAAAAAATGTTAGTCGAATGTCCAACTAAAACGTTTCAGTAAAAAATAACTCATAAATAATGTTTTTGTGCTGACATTTTGAGAACATTATTAAAGACCAGATAACTTTGAACTATATTGTTTTCTATACTGAAATGAACAATAACACAGCTAACAAAAATATGTTCTAAGAACACTTCGCTAACGTTTCTATAACGTTATTTCTAAAATCGTTTGAAACATCCAGCTTTAAAAAAAATTTTATTTCTTGGTTATGCGAATGTCAACGGTACATTCCATTTGATAATTTTTCAAATATTATGGGAACATTATTTTTGAACGGTCTCTGAACATTCTGAAAGAAGTAGTACAACATAATGTTGGACGAACATCCAACTAAAACATTTCAGAAAAAGAAGAAAAAAACAATTCCATCAACCATGTATAAAAAATGCGACCCTGGAGCACAAAAGCAGTGTTAAGTCGCTGGGGTATATTTGTAGCAATAGCCAAAAAAACATTGTATGGGTCAAAATTACAGATTTTTCTTTTATGCCAAAAATCATTAGGATATTAAGTAAAGATCATGTCCCATGAAGATATTTTGTAAATTTCCTACTGTAAATATATCAAAACTTAATTTTTGATTAGTAATATGCATTGCTAAGAACTTCATTTGGACAACTTTAAAGGCTTAATATTTTCTCAATATTTAGATTTTTTTGCACCCTCAGATTCCAGATTTTCAAATAGTTGTATCTCGGCCAAATATTGTCCTATCAGCTTTCAGCTGATGTATAAATCTCAATTTCGAACAATTGACCCTTTTGACTGGTTTTGTGGTCCAGGGTCACAAATATTTTTGCTGACATTCTGAGAATATTATTAATGTCACGAAACCGGTCCATGAACTTCCGTCTGATTGCCATCAGAGGTCACCCTTTCCATTACATTGACTCTCGCACTACACAAACTGTTGCATATCATTCCGGACTACATATCCCATCATCCATTGTACTGATTGCACACAGCACTGATTGCACACAGCTGTATCCAATCACACATTCACTATATATCACTCAATCTGACTCCTATCAAACTGCTGAGTATTGTATATGCTTATCGCCAGCAGTGATAGCTACTTTACAGAGCCCTCGTTAGTTTCCCCAGTCCTAGCCTTGCCCTGTCTGTTTTCTTGGTTTCTGATCTTTGCCTGTTTTCCTGGATTTATCCCTCTAGTCTCGCCCTTTTGATTCTGTTCGCCGATCGTTGACCTACGCTAGCCCTAGGATTATTCTTGTGTCTTGCCCGCCATATACCTGTTTGCCATTGTTCGACCCTGCCTGTGTTTCTGACCTCTTCTGCTTTAAATAAAAGCTTGCACATGGATCCGCACGTCTCACGTCTTGTCAGCCCCGTAACAATTAAAGACCACATAACTTTGATCTTTACTGTTTTCTAAATGGACTGAAATGAACAACGTTCCCAATAAGTGAAAATGATTTCCAAATGTTCTCTAATCATTCAAAGCGTCCTTTTCTCTCTCTCTCTTTTTGTTGTTGAATGTTTAAAATCCTTTTTTCTTGGTTATGCAAACATTCAATTTGATTATTTTGCAAACATTTTTGGAACGTTACTTTTGAGTGTTCTCTACACCTTCTGAAACAAGTTATAGCCTAACATTAAAAACGTTTTGAGAACATAGATAACTTTGAACGAACGTTCTATTAATGTTCCTGAAAGAACTTCGTTCATAACTTGCCAGAACGTTAGTCAAGGTTCTGAGAACGTTCCCTGTTAGCTGGGAAGGAGGCAGTGCATTCAAATGGTAAAAAATGTAGATGTCCATCCAAAATGCAGTTTTAATGTGAACTAAAATGTCATTCCGCATCTTCAAACACCTTCGCCTAATGAAAACTGACCGACCTGAGATGTTCCGGTTTGTTTTGTCTTTCAAATCAAAGCAAGCAAACGAATAAAAACCGACTGGTTGGCATCAGCTGATCTGTGTGTTTTGTGAAGTGACTTTCTGAGGCGCTTTATTTCTCAGTTCCAGTCTGCTGGCTGTCATTTACAGGGCGCTTTGATGATAAAGTCATTATCTCCTCTATTCAGAGCGCTGTCGCACCTCAGCTCAGCGTGAGCCCTAATTAATTTTCTCGGCGCATATACGCTTACATTTATTTGTCAATTTCCATTCAGAATTGTATATTCCATCAAAGGCTGAGTTTCATTCTAAACGCATTTGATACTCCATCAACAAAGCGTGAAGGGTTGACGTTAAAATGACAAACTGCAGACTCAAGAAAGAGGAGACGCGCGTGACAGCGTGTTATCAGACATTACACAGTCTGGTGTGATCACTGCTTGTGTTCAATCTGCATGTTTGTCTCTGTAAATTATTCACTACTGTCAGACCCTCAAAGCGGATCTCCATCTTATCTAACTTATGCTGATATTTGGCATCTCTGCCTAATAAATAAATAAATGCAATTCCCAAACGAGACTTGTGACAGACGCGCAAAGCTCTTTTGGTGCATGTGCTGCTGTAACATCAGTAAGCGTGATATTTTACAAAGTCTAACATGCCAGAGAACTCGATCTGCTGTGAAGTGACTTTACGCATTTCCAGTGTTTACAAGTAACGCGAGTTACGTAATCAGATTACTTTTTTCAAGTAACTAGTAAAGTAACGCATTACTTTTTAATTTACGAGAGAATATCTGAGTTACTTTTTCAAATAAGTAACGGAAGTTACTTTTTCCCCCAATTTATTGACTGACAGCTCTCCTTTCCCCATGCTGAGAGAAATCAGAAGATGTTACTGTAGTTCTAAAATAAATATGAATATGCATTTATTAATCTCACTCACAAAAAAAAACACACAGATTCAGTATTCCTCAAAATGAATACAAATAATGCAACTCAGAATATGACGCAAACCTGCAATAATTAAATGTTAAACAACACAAATATGCTTTATGTATTTAATCCCATTCTATTAACCAATGTCTTTGCTTCTGACCTTCGATGATCCAGTTCAACCGTACTAATAAGCACAAATTACTCTAGACAAACATTTGTGTCTTTTTTATTTAGTGTGTTGAAATTACTCTTCTTCTGCATTCTACTGTACGGAC
>NW_015505289.1:1007319-1058894 GCF_001515645.1 Sinocyclocheilus grahami | reverse complement strand
AAAAAAAAAAGAATCAGACCAATCGGATCTATTTCATGATTCATGTGCAATTCAAACAAACACAAGTCATATTGAGAAAAAGGCGTTTTTGTTTACACATGAAAACGGTCCAGATCAGAACTGAAAATATCATATTCAGTTTGATTTTTCTGTCATATATAAAACAAACCTGTCACATGTGAAATCAAATCAGATTTGGACCACAGTCAGCTGCAGTGTGAATGCTTTAGCATGCTGAAAACCAAATCGAAATCCACTCATGAATGAATGTTTTCATGTGCACATGCGTGAGTTCATTCGCTGTGTTAACGAGTGAAGCAGAGCAGTTCAGAGGTCATTCAGGAGACGCGTGCTCTGATTGGAGATGAGGTCAGGGGTCACCAATCAGTGATAAAATGCACACCATCTGACACCTCATCATATGCGAGGTGCTGCACGTAAATGAAATGACTTCACCGACAGCAGAACACGCGAGAAAATGAAAGGCTCTGGAACGAGAGCGAAAACACAAGACAGACTTTGGCAGACGTGAGCGTTTGTCAGAGTGCAGATTGAGAACTGAGACGTTCTGAGAGTCATTACTGCTTCAACATACTTTCGCAAACAATTTTCAGAGATCCAACTCAGCCAGTTTCCACCTGATTACCTTCCTGTCCGTCAAACGTGCCCTCAGATGTTTGCTGATCAATTCAGATCAATTAAAATTAATTCAAACGTGAACCACATGAAAACAAGGATTGTGTTGGTTGTTCTTATGTTTCACAGACAAACAGCTGCATGTTTTCATGTGGTTTTGTCTGATATCAGGCATATAAACGCTTGCATGTGTTTTATGTTTTGTATCATATTTGCTCCATCAGGCTTTTATGGCTCATATAGTCTGACAGAGTGAGAATCAGTGTTGTGGGCAACAGTTTACAAGTAACGCGAGTTACGTAATCAGATTACTTTTTTCAAGTAACTAGTAAAGTAACGCATTACTTTTTAATTTACGAGAGAATATCTGAGTTACTTTTTCAAATAAGTAACGGAAGTTACTTTTCCCCCCAATTTATTGACTGGCAGCTCTCCTGTCCCCATGGAGAGAGAAATCAGAAGATGTTACTGTAGTTCTAAAATAAATATGAATATGCATTTATTAATCTCACTCACAAAAAAAAACACACAGATTCAGTATTCCTCAAAATGAATACAAATAATGCAACTCAGAATATGACGCAAACCTGCAATAATTAAATGTTAAACAACACAAATATGCTTTATGTATTTAATCCCATTCTATTAACCAATGTCTTTGCTTCTGACCTTCGATGATCCAGTTCAACCGTACTAATAAGCACAAATTACTCTAGACAAACATTTGTGTCTTTGTTTATTGCTGAAGTGTGTTGATATTTCTTCTTCTGCATTCTACTGTACGGACGTCCATTTACTTTCCCTTCAGCCTGAGGCTGATTCATTTCACTTCTGGTGTGAAAAGGCTTTTATATTTGCCAAAAATAGAACTTTTTTAATTTAAAAACAAATTAGCAAGCCCTGTCCAGATTTAAAAAGTAACGCAAAAGTAACGTAACGCATTACTTTCCATAAAAAGTAACTAAGTACCGTAATTAGTAACTTTTTAGGGAGTAACGCAATATTGTAATGCATTACTTTTAAAAGTATCTTTCCCCAACACTGCGCATTTCCAGCGGGTGAATTCAATGACTAATCTAGTTTACCCATTAAACTTGCATGCACGGTAGCTTCAGACTTACTATTCAAACCATATAACTGATTTTTAAAAATGCACGCCGAGTTGTGTAAGAACAACTCCTGTGTAGGAAAAGCATGAAACCTTTGGCGAACCAAAGGGACGCTGAGAAATTATTGATCGGCTTTGGAGAAGCTTTTGGTATCACATAAACAACACAGTGTACGGCACAGCAAACATATTTAGATGAAAAGGCATAGAGGAATTTGTACAAATAAATATAGTACACACTAAACGATGATTACAAAGAGCATGATGATTACTTTCAGGCCTCAGGTTGGACAGCCGTTCATTCTCTCGCAGTTATTTGCAGTTGCAGATGCAGGTTGAGGCCACACGGCGGCGCTCTCAACCACAGATTGTTCAATGGAAATATACTATCTGTAAATTACATATACTGCACAGTATGTGAAGGATATATTCTGTATGTATGACCTAAATACTTTTATCAAAATGTAGAGTGTACAAAAAAAGAACTCTGGAAGCAATAGGCCGACTGTATCCCACAATGCAATGCACTCGGAGCAATCAAATTCTTTCCAATTTAAAAGAAAATCATTTATGTATTTATTTATTTCACAAAATTGTTTAATTTCAGTTAACATTAATTTTATTTCAAGTATACAACACATGGTTTTTAATGATTTTAGTTTTAGTTAACTATAATAAATGTGTGATATTCATATTCAAAGTTTTGTTCATAATTAAACTTTATTCTAATCAGTTATGTAAAAGTAAAGGATTGGGTTTTATCTAAGCATTGACGAACAAAAACCTTGTCTTTATCATTTTCATCGTCAAATAAAACTTCATCCACCAACTTTCTTTTCTGACTGACGCCACTCCGGCTGCACAGGTTATTGGAGAATGTTAACAGTTAACAGTCTTAAACTGCTGCATTAGATAATGCAGACTTTCTCAAATCTTGCCAAAATGGAAAAACACACATATGCATAAAAGTAAAACAAAGACCCAATAGAAAACCAGAAGCTCGGGCGGTTGAGAGTTGCTGATGGGTAGTAAGTTCTTCAGTATGCGTTGCTATATTTTGATCAGTCTTTTAAAGCCTTGAAGAAGAGGAAGGCCTCCGCTCAAGTCTTGAATTATTGCTCACATTCAGATATTGTTTCCGGAGGCCTCACGGAGCTACGTTTGCAGCCATATCATCATTACATTTGGGATTTACAGCTACTGTCAGGTAGGAGACACAAGGGTTATGAAGGGCTTATTTTAGAGCACCGTGTCACTCACTGTTTACATCTCTCTCTCTCTCTTTCTCTCTTCCTATCATGAACGATGCACACCCCATCCATCTGACTTTATTATAGCGGCTCCTGAATATGCAAAGCTCGTCTCAAATGAGACGCATCTATCTTGTGTCATATTGCCCTGCCTGCTCTCAGAGCTGGAGAACTGAATCTTGGGATATCTGTAGATATTAGACTTTGCCATAAATTGAACTTTTTAATAAAACATTTACAGTGTCTGCTATTTTAAGGCTAGCGGTGGAAATATACAGTGAGCTAATTTAGTTTGAACGGACTGAAACCAGTAAACACAGCCAAGACTTGCATGAAAAAAAAAAACATATTCAGGTCCACTAGGTTTTATTTCATTGTTTGTGTGTAGGGTCATTATGTTTTAAGTGTTGCCCACATCATGTCCAAGTAATTCCACATTTCATTCATTCAAATAAAATATTTAACAAACATAAATAAAATATTTTGTTTACTTAATTTACTTTAATATATGTATAATATATATTATATTTAATACACACACATACACACACACACACACACACACACACAATCAATTTATCTCCTTTAACCAAATATGATTTTTCATAAAATTCTCATTAAAATACGTTTATTAAAATAAATTATATAAAATATTTTTGTATGAAATTTTGTAAGACATCCATATAAAAATAAATACTAAATAAATTTTTTTTGTTTTACTTTTTCGCTTTTTCTTTCTTTTTTTAATATCAACAAAAAAAACTTTGTCAACAGAGTTTGAATGGGTTAATCTCACACAATTGATCAAATTAACCATGCCATATATATATATATATATATAACTTTTATTTACTTTTATTGACTGTCGTGTGCTAATGAGGCATTACAGTCAGTGATGTATGGTCAATAGAGGACTAAACATGACCACATCACACCAGAGCCCCCAGAGACTCATATGTGAGCCATATCCGTACTGTTTGTCATGATCGGTGAGTATTTTTATCTCGGAGCGTGTGGGCAGGTTTGGTGCATCTGGCTGCACTGGCCTTTCTTTCGTTCAGATGAGCGTTTGATGTGATGTCCTGTGACTGACGATGTGAAAAGAGCCCTTGGCACTGTGCTTGTAGGCATTAGCGCATGTGTTTCCCTCAGACAGCCGCTGATGAATATTTCAGCCAGTCACATTTGGGGCAGAGCTACATTCTCGATCCATATCATGATCAGCTTGGATTTAAATGCGGGGGTCTATGTCCAATATCCTGATTCGTCATGACCACCAAAGCCAATTGTTTATGTTAAGTTTCCCTCTCTCGAGAAACAGGAGGATAAGAGCAATTTATAGAGATGATGATCATTTTTAATCCAGCATAATCCTGCATTAAACTCCACATGGAAACGCACAGCGATCATGCAACCTATGCTGATTATGGCGGAAGGACTTAAGAAACAAGCTCTGATGTCTAGACCATGACTATTTGACTGGGCCCTAAAAACAGAAAAATCAATACAGATCTCAGGGACTCGTAATGGTCCAATTACTGCTTGTAGGTTTGTCAATGCCGAGTCTCAGAGGACAGTTGCTAAAGGCCACTTGCATGCGTTTATTAGTGTACTGTTCTGAATCTATACATGCTTAATATAAGCAGATCTTATAGTTTATACCAATGCGATATACACAAGGCATATACAGCTAGTTTCAGAGTACAATTCTGATTAATGCATGCATTTACTGCATTACTCCACAACGTACCAATGTATCAACCAATTATTAAATAAATTAACACCCTAAACAAGTCATAGGTATGAAAAGTGTATATATTTATACATTTTTATATATTCTTTTTTTAAGAGAAATATTTTATATATTTTATTACCATCATCAAATAATTTAATTATTTATATATATATATATATATATATAGAGAGAGAGAGAGAGAGAGAGAGAGAAATGCCTTAATATATTAATATAATATATATATATTTATATATATGGGAACTAGTATTGACCCCTATATCTATAAATATTCTATAGATAAATCCCTATATATTTATATACATATAAGACGCCATGTAACCCATAAGTGATTTCCACATGATCACATGGCTTGAAACATACTGTAAACTACTAAAGAAAATATAGTTGATGGTCTAAAGTGAGACAAACTAATTCATTACCTGCCGTTACTTTACCAGGGGACATTATAGAATGGCTGAAAGTCAATGTAATATTCATTATATAATGTCTGAACTAATGCCATTTGAATTCTTAGCAACTTCATTACTCATATGTGGTCAGGCATTGCTCCATATTAGACTCTTGATTACCTCCCATCCTTCATCAGCTTTGCTTTCCATCCGGCCTCTGGATGAAAAATGTGTTAATATCGAAAGACATAAATCAAGGCTCATTGAGCAGATTTCCAACTCCGTCCGGAAAGTTTTCAAACAGGTTCACTGGAGTGCAGCGAGAGAAAGAGACTGCAGTGACTAAAAAACATACTTCAATTATTAGAGGTGTAACAGGTAGTAAAATCATTATTTCAGAACCACAAAAACAATTCTTATATTTTAAATTTTCTATTATCTGCATTTTAGTGCTGTTTAATTATGGCTGCATTTATGTGATAAAGTACTACAGAGGCTTTTCTGATCATGCAAGCGGCCTGATTTCGCACTACATTGTGAATCTCGAACTTATGAGCTTCATTAACAAACATAAAACTCTGTTTGAATCATTCATGGAGGTCTAAATCCATTACATTTTTCACTAAATGTAGCGTGCATACTGAGCTTTAATACTGTTTAATATTTTCACTGACTTTGAGCAACCAGGCTAATCGTTCAGTCTGTTGCACGGAAGTCCGACTGGGTCATAGATGGGACGTCTGGCTGCGTGAATCGTAAATTTAATAACGGAGCTCTGAGAGGCTTCTTTTAAGGCCATTAGTCAAAGGTAGGGACACTATCAGCAGGGTTGATTACAATACTGCTGAATATTCTCAAGGGGACCTGCTGTTCATTCATATTCTGTCATTTAAACAGCCCATTCATCAATTACTGTAGCACCGGCGGCAGAATGCACATCCCAAATACACAAGACTCCACAAACACAATGTCCACGAACGGTCTCTGCAGCCCAAGAGTTACCTGTAGCTGGTGCTGGTTTTAAATGACCACTAAATGGCTCTCTGGAATACTTGATTCTGCTCAGCTGCATCATTCTGCAGTCAAATATGGGTACAGTGATGCTAAACTCTACATGCAATGATTGTCCTACATAACTGTGCTAGTTTTATGTTTCATATTGTGAAATGGAATACAAACCGTGTTTACAGTAAATGCACTACAATGTTAAGTCAGCTAAGCATCATTAACAACACTGAATAAAAGGTGCTATACACGATTTGTGTGTGTGTGTGTGTGTGTGTGTGTGTGTGTGTATATATATATATATATATATATAGTGAAACTGTTGGCCTTCCACACATTTTTAAGGAGACTGCGAGAGTGACTGCTCTTTAAAAACAAAGCCTAGTAACACTCTGAAAAAAGGGACAAAAGATTTTACTGGGGTGCCCTTTCAAAAAGTACACCTTTGTACCTTATTAACCCCTTAAAGTATAAATCAGGGGTAGGCAATGTCGGTCCTGGAGTCCTGCTGTCCTGCATTGTTCAGCTCTAACCCTGAAAATTAAAACTCACCTGCCTGTAGCCTTAGTAATCCTGAAGACATTGATTATCTTGTTTAAGTGTGTTGGAGCTAAACTTTGCAGGACAGTGGCCCTCCAGGACCGACGTTGGCTATCCCTGATATAAATGCTATGGGTATACTTCATTTTCCGTGCTTTTCCATTTTCCTGCTACTTCGAGCACGCGAGCCTTTCAAAGCCTTTCTTTGACAGTGAACGAATATCATTGGCAAATGCGTTGTTGTCCGCGCAGACACACACACACACACACACACACACACAAAGGCATTAGGGGACTGTATTGATAACGAAAATTAACTTTCAACTTGAAATTAAATTTCAACTTCATTTTTGGATATTTAAAGTAAGATAATAGTGTTAAAAATTAACCTTATATAATTAATCAGATTATTTTATTAAACACACATCACATTTATAGCTGTATGTTTTCTAATAAAAAGCCTCTTTGCTCAGTAGTCTTTAAAGAAATTGAGAATTATATTTCTACTATTCAAACCAGTGTTCAAATTGTTTAGTTATGTCACGTCCTGTCATGATCAGCTAAAAATAAACCTGAATATTTTTTTTACCTGGTTAGAACTGTGCCAGATTACTTTTGGCTCATCCATCACATTGAAAATGGAAGGTCAAGGGAGAGCATTGCATTGTGGCATGTAGTAAGCTCTGTTGTACGCTGCACATTTTTGGCAAAATGTAACGGGTCATCCGCACATTCTCTGCACACAGAATATTCACATAATGTTCACAGTGTACTGCAACAATATATGAGTCTGATAATTCTGAACATAACCAGAGTTTGCATGGAATTACATTGATAATGTATAACCATAAGTTCATCCACACGGTCAAAAATGTCATTTTTACAGGAAAAAATATAAAAATGCTTCAGTAACTGGCATACCATATGTATACCATACATTACAAAACTGTAAATGGTTTAACGTTGCATTATATGCAATTTCCCTGCAAAACCCTGTCAAATGCATGATTATTGCAAATGAAAACTATGAATTATTGTATAATTCACGATGAAAAGCATTAAAAGGACATTCCCAGACTTTTTTTTTTGGTAATAATTTTTGGGTGTTTTGTGTTATATTTTGTTTTTTAGCCAATGTTTATTGTGTTATTTTAGTGTTGGTGTGTAACCCTAAAGGTGTTTTGTCTTGGTTTGTATAACCCTTTTCACCATCCTTAGGGGGGTGCAACTGGTGCGGTCGCACCGGGCGCCGCGGAGAACGGCCCGCAGACACACAGCTTTTTTCTTCACAAGATGTTAACTGATGGACTGGAGTGTTGTGGATTACTTGTGGATTATTGTGATGTTTTTATCAGCTGTTTGGACTCTCATTCTGACGGCACCCATTCACTGCAGAGGATCCACTGGTGAGCAAGAGATGTAATGCTACATTTCTCCAAATCTGTTCTGATGAAGAAACAAACTCATCTACATCTTGGGTGGCCTGAAGGTGAGTAAATGTTCAGCGGATTTTCATTTTTGGGGGAACTTTCCCTTTAAGGAGAACCATGATACTGTTAAACTCCTGACTCAAGCACTAAACCAGTACACAGTCTGCTGGACACCTGTCTATCTCTCTTACAGACACACATTCTCTCACATGCTCTCTGTTTCCCTCTGTGGTGGTCAGTCATTGTCTCATGTCTTCATTAGTATGCTGGGAGCTTTTCTCTATGATGGGTGGTGACTTGGTTGGATGCACTCTCTCTGTCTCTGGTAAATGAGTATAATTATTTTCAGAGCTGCGGGCGACTCATGCATGTTTTATCCCTCCATCTGGACTGCGTGCGCCGCACCGCACAATGGTGATAAAATATGTTTCTCGTCCCCACATCAAGGATGCGTGTGCGTGGATGCGGCCGGGCCCCTGAAGTGGCGGAACGGAACGGGACGGGGGGTGAGGCTTCACACATTCTGTGCAAATCACAATGCATCTCTCTCGGCATGACAAACAGCGACGCGTCTCTCCAGTGCGCACATGGGCCCCCGCGTTCATCCGCTCTTAACAGGAACTAGTGATCTGTGAAGTGACAAATGAACTCTGAAGCACTTTGGTCTGGCAGAGATTGTGCATGCAAATAAATAAATAACTGGAAGGAAATTCTCTTTTGTCTTCATGTGGCTTCATTTGGTTCTTTGTTAAAGGGATAGTCCACCCAAAAATGAAAATTCTTTTGTGTTCCGCAGAAGAAAGAAATGCATACATGTATAAAGTAAATGATGATTTTTGGGTGAACTACCCTTTAAGGGGAGGAACTATAGGTGAAAGGTTATTTCATGAAAATAAAACTTTGACAAATGAAAATGCACAAAAACTAATTTTGTGTCTTTATCGTTTTAAGTTGTAAAAATATGCAAATTAGGCCCAATTTTATTAATGTATGCACACATTTGCATATTAGAACAAAGGTGATACATACTGTAGAGTCACAACTTTTTGGTTTTTACGTGATCATTAATCCTTTTGTCAAAAAAAGTATTTAAAAATGAATCATATTTAATAAAATGTTTAATAAAGCACAATTTTAAAAGATAAAATCCCCCATAAAATGATCATTTTTTAACAAATGCCTAAGCACTGTCAGTTGAAACGTCTATGAAATAAACCAGTCTTTTAAAAAAATATGAAATATTAGCAATAAATAAATAAAAGTAAAACCTGAGGTCTACTGAGACATTAAGTCAAGCATTTTCTCATTTAAAAAAAGCTTTAAATAAAGTTGTTATACACTTTGTAAGCTATTACTTTAGATTTTTTAAAGTTTGGTATGATAGAAAATTCACATTTTTAGAATTCAACCATCATTTGCGCCCAACCCCGCAAAATGTGTGTTGGTTGTGTGTTTTTTGTGCCTGATTATGTGGAATGGCCTCACTTTCTCTCTTGGGCTCAATTTACAGGCACACATACGCAACAAGACATTACACAGATGGCACATACATGGAGTTATATTTGCATACCAAAACTCTCTACATGTCAACAGGGAGATATAAGGTCATATGCTGCACAGTATCTCTTCTAGCCAACATGCAGACATGCGCTTCATGTGCATAATAACATACCAGTACAGCTGTTGTGCTGCATGTGGATATGAAACAATTTCAGCTGGTCATTTATCTGAACGTCTCAGAGACAAATGGCCTTTCACAGTCACACAGCCTTTGGTTTAGACAGTCAAGGACACGAGTTCTCACTGATGTAAAGTTCAGGAAAAACAATTACCTTCACAAATAATGAAAATTCTGTCATCACTGACTCTCCATCATATCGTTTCTGCAAAGAAAGTGAATGATAAGTCTGCGTTTACAAACTGCATAAATAATGTTAGATAGATAGATAGATGACAGATAGATAGATTAACAAATGAATAAACATATTAAAATGAGATTACAGACAGGTAAAATAAAATAAATAATTTACATACCAAAATAGCTTTTTTTTAAAGTTGCACTTAAGTTTTAACCATTGACACTTTACTAAACATGTCCTTTAGAGAACTTTCTGAATAAAACCAGTGTCTGATGACATTAGAGGAATCATTCTGTCATGATTTCCATGTTTAGGTGAACTGCCCAAATACAGCAGGTGATCAGTGTTAGAACAGATACCTGTGCATAGAACCGAGTCTGTGGACTGAATCATCTCATAGTAATCCATGAGCAGACCATGCAGAATAGAAGAGGAGAGAATGAACAGACAGCACTGTACATCTGACAAACACCAGATCACTGATTCATGAGCACTGGAACACAACACACTACACAACTGAATCATTCTGAATTAATCTTTTCAACACAGCCATGTTTAGGTGAACTGCCCAAATACAGCAGGTGATCAGTGTTAGTACAGATACCTGTGCATAGAACCGAGTCTGTGGACTGAATCATCACATAGTAATCCATGAGCAGACCATGCAGAATAGAAGAGGAGAGAATGAACAGACAGCACTGTACATCTGACAAACACCAGATCACTGATTCATGAGCACTGGAACACAACACACTACACAACTGAATCATTCTGAATTACAGTGTTGCAAATATAACTCAACCACTGATTTCTAGTCGTGTCCTATTTTGGAAGGCCAAACTTTCACAGCGTAACACACAGTGTCACACATGGCAGGCTTGAGAACGGCGCGGCCGGCGGATTCGACAAACGCTCAATATGGATGCTCTATTGAACGTGTTGCACTTAAGTTTTAACCATTGACACTTTACTAAACATGTCCTTTAGAGAACTTTCTGAATAAAACCAGTGTCTGATGACATTAGAGGAATCATTCTGTCATGATTTCGAGAACGGCGCGGCCGGCGGATTCGACAAACGCTCAATATGGATGCTCTATTGAACGAAACCCCGCCTTCTGAGCAAAAGAGCCAATCGCTAATCGGTGAAGTCAGCGTGTCACTGCAGCTGCCGTTAGAAGTCTCGGTTGCTATAGAAAGTCAATGCTCTGAGACATGCGGTTAGGACTGCACATGCGCACTGGCTGATCTAGCTTGAAAAATAAGCTTTATTTAACGCTATCTGAGCAAAATAAACAACATTTATGATACAGTTGTTGTCAGATTTCATTGGTGATTTAAAATATGAAATTTAATCGTAAGCTTAGTGAACAGTTTTGGAGAATTTTATGTTTCCCCATTCAAAGAGATAGGAGTTGCACTTGCATGCCCGAGAGGCGTTTCAAAGATGGCCGCCCGACATGACTTGCCTTAAAAGGGACTTTGTCATAATACACAATGTTTCCATCTAACATGCATTTTGAGCTGCAGCTCGTCATATTAATGGAGTGTTTCACTAGTTAGCTCACCTGAATATGTTCGTAGATTTGTGCTGGATGCCTTCAACGTGGAAAGCCGTTAACTTCGGAATGGAAATATTATAAATATCATACTTTTTTCGCTTATTTAAGTTAATCTGACAAAACTAGCGAGCTAAACCCAGTAGTAGTACTGACTGACAGTGTCGTGTAAACATGAACACACAAAAAGCAGAGGAACAGACAAACCGATTCAATTGAGTCATTTACGCTGGAACCGCTCCGATTGATTCAAACTCAAACTCTTGACTTCGATCATTCGGTTGAAGCTATTCACCAGCAAAAACCAGTTCAAAAGAGCCATTCATTTTCGAATTTCAACATAAAAGGCCTACCCAATATCTGGGTTAAACATATTGGATCACTTGTTGGGTTATTCTTAACGTTTATTGGGTTAATTCGCAACCAGTTGGGTTAAAATTTTTAATTTCAACAGTCGACGGGTGCAACTGAGACAGAAGATACAAATATATTCAAATTTGCAGGGTCATGTTTAGGTAAAAGATGCATGAACCAGCGCCATTGATATTAAATCTATAGTGGCAAGTTTTAATATGCATGAATGACATTTGACATTGTGATATTGCTTAATTCTATTTAGTTTGGGGAAATAAAAGTCACCAATTACTCTCATGAAACGTCTTCAGAAAGTGTTGAGCTGTGATGTTTTAGCATTTTAGCTTTTCATGCATCGGATGAGGCCGGGGACGTTTATGTATGTGTGTTCTGTAAAGAGAGCATGTTTGAGGTTATATTAGCCTGATGTAAAATTAGTATACATTATGTGTCATATCCCTCATTGCCTCTGTAAATTGGATTCTGTTGAATGGTGGCGCACGGCCGTGCAGTTGCCTCCCTTCCCTCTCATTTCTCCATCTCTCCGTTGCCCAGGATGAAAGTGATCTGCAGCAAATTTGTGTATAATATATTATAATGACATGGCTAGAGGTGCTTCCACGACTTCCAACGGCGCCCCCTGGAAATAAGCTAATATGGAATTCTGCTTGTCTGCATAAAATAAAAGAGTTTAAAGATTGTGCCGGCAGAAAGAGAGTATTGACTTACTGTATGGCTTGAACACAAAGAAAGGTCGCATGGATTACAGAGCGGCTCACTGAAACGCAGATGCTGACACACACACGCAGCTGTGTGTGCAGAATCATTCTCGCCTAAAAAAACTGCACAAGCACATCTCTAAAGAATATTTTAAGGGAACAAATGACTTTCATTCGCTCTCATGCACTGGCCGACATCTGTCTTTTGTGAAATGTGACTGCACTGATGGCTTTTTCCTGCATTCAGGCCACATCAAGAGTATTTTTCTAGTTAAAAAAATGACAGTTATATGAATTTCAATTATTTTCAATTCCTTGCATTCAAATTCAAACTGCAGTTTAAAAGATATTCTAAATTCAGTTCTGATTTGAAAGTACATGAACTGCATGCTGCCATCTTGAGTTTGGTCTGAGCCAATCATCTGTGGCTAATCACTCTGGCACTGCCCATATCAAAATGATGCTGCATAGTGAAATGCAATGAAAAGTAAAGCTAAAAAATATGTAATATGCATTACATATTTATGTATTAAAATATCATATAATATAATATAGCATAATATAATATAGCTATGTTTTCATGTGGCACCGGCCACAGCATAAAGGATGTTGTTACCTCGATAAAGGCCACGTACACACTGCATGTTTCAGGAGTGACAACCGCATTTAAATGCGGGAGTGAGTCCTGTAAATTATCGTTCCATGTGTGTACGGAACACGACTCCCTCCCGAAACTGCCATGAATGTGTTAGCTGCTGTTGACAAAACAAATGTTAGACTGCAAAGACATGTGGAAATCTGCAAAACGTTACTAAATTGATGTCGGGAGAGGCGTCGTAATCTAGTTTTGTTCTTTAAACTGTTGTTATTGAACTGCCTTGACTGCAACTGGTCGGTCCACAATACACCTCTCTCTGCCATCCTGTCAGATCTGAGGTAAACACTTGACGCCTGACAATACACGCACATTGGTGTGCTTCTCGTGACATCAACTAGTTGTTCAGTTCGGTTCCGTACACACTGCATGGAATTTCTGTAAAAGCGGTTGTCACTACCTGTATTTTGCGGGAGTTAATGCAGTTGTCACTCCCGTATTTTAGTGAATTATGTGTGTACAGAACGCGATTAAGGAGTAAAAGGTGAACTGACAACCAAATTTAGCAGCAGTGTGTACATGGCCTTGTGGCCACAACATATTATAACCAGTGTTGGAGGTAACGCATTACAAGTAACGCGAGTTACATAATCAGATTACTTTTTTCAAGTAACTAGTAAAGTAACGCATTACTTTTTAATTTACAAGAAAATATCTTACTTTTTCAAATAAGTCACGCCAGTTATTTTTTTTTTTCCCATTTATTGATTGAATCTCTCCTGTCCCCATGTTGAGAGAAATTGGGAGTAAGATGTTACTTTAGTTCTAGAATAAATGTGAACATGCTTTAATTCATCTCACTCACAAAAAAAATTAATAAATCTGATTTAGTTTTCCTCAAAATGAATAAAAACAGTTAAAAGCAACTCAGAATATGACGCAAAGCTGCAATAATTAAATATGTTAAATAATACAAATATCCTTTATGTATTTAATCCCATTTTATTAACTGATTTGCTGCTGACCTTCGAAGATCCAATTCAACCATACTAACAAGCAAAAATTACACAAGATAAACTAACATTTCTTCTTTTTTATTGCTGAAGAGTGTTGAACTTTCTTCTTCTGCATTCTACTGTACAGATGAGAATTTACATTTCCTTCAGCCTGAGGCTTTTGGTGTGAAAAGGCTTTTATATTTGCCAAAAATAGAACTTTTTATTTGAAAAACAAACAAGCAAGCCCTGTCCAGATTTAAAAAGAAACTCAAAAGTAACGTAACGCATTACTTTCAATAAAAAGTAACTAAGTAACGTAATTAGTTACTTTTTTAGGAAGTAACGCAATTTTGTAATGCATTACTTTTAAAAGTAACTTTCCCCAACACTGATTATAACTTTCTCACAAGTTGACATGGACTTGACAAAACCTGCTCAACGTAGAATTGTTCATTTAAGCGCATATTAACAGCTGCTACAAAAAAAATAACATGTAATCCAAAGTATAACTTCAGCAAAATAATTGCTGTACTACATAACTGCTTTTATGGTCCATTTAACTAAAAAAAATGTGATTTGAGCAACATGCGTGGAAGTAAATGATAACAGTATGTTCACTTTTGGCTAAACTGGTCCCATAAAAGCCAGAAAGAAATTCAACACAGCTAATGCAGCTAATGCTTCTGGGAAATGAAGTGTTGTTTCCCTGGTCAACAACTGGTCACATTCTGGGAAATGAAGTTTTCGTCCTCCCTATTAAATGATGAAATATGAAACACTAAATTCTATAAGCATGGCATTTCGAACTATATGGTGCATAAACCTGGTCAGCATTCCTATTCACCAAAGTAAAAGAAAATATAATATGGACTACATTAAATACGGGCTGTGGGTTTGGTCTCACTTGACGTCAAGTGCAAAATCTAGATCCAATTGAGAGCTACCAAAAACGGTTCTGTTCTTTTTCTTTCTTTTTTTGCAACTATATGCTGCATTATATAACAGGTTTTAGGGTCCATGTAATGGAAAAAATATCATATGCAATTGGAGTGGCATGCAGGTATGTAGTCGAAGCCAGTATTTTCATTTTTGGCTGAACTGTTCCTCTAAACGTGGCATCAGGAGCTTCTGTACTGCATGTGTTTTTATATTCAGGTGATACAGCGCCTGTATCTCCCGACCCCAGGTGCCTTTATTCCACATCAGACGCGGTGTGATTTATCCCTCCGTCTGATTGAACATGCTCTTGTTTTTGTAATGATAACCATCTTGACCGTTTGTAGCCGCCCAATGAAAGTGACAGATTATTTGTGGCTGCTCCGGCAGCGGCCCAACCTTCCCTTAATTGGCTCCCGAGCTCGATTCCGCCTCAGTGCTGCAATGATGGTATGGGTAAGTGCAGCACTCCTGCAGGCGCTCGACTACTTAAGCATTCCCAATCGGAGTCAGACCTTTCATGGCAAACACACACAGACACAGGAAGTTTTGCTGTCAGTCTGCACGGAATGTGGCACGCATGCATGCAGTCTGTTTCATCGAGCCTATTTGGCGAGAGAGAGAAAACGCACACACGCACACTTTATCAGCATTTGTGCCTTGGTCTCCATGGCAACAGTATAATAGATTTGCCCTAATTCAATTCCAGAAGCGATTCCGAAGCATATATAGTGGTGGGGGGAAAAGGCTGGTGCCTGGATTCTTTTGAAGTCGGGACTGACACGTCAAGAGGCGAGTCAAACGCTGCAATAATAGATAGAACACAAGAGGCGCAAAAATATTCACAGTAAGCCATCACACGCTCTCCCTTTCTCTGTTCTTGCGCTTTTTCTCTCTTTCTTCTCTCCAGCCCATCCCCCTCTGTTTGCTCGCTCTGACATTCACAATCCAGGACCCCATTGGATTTCACTCCCACCCCTAGATTTGTGCTTTATTGCGATGCTCTCCTTGAAATAGAATGGGAATTATAGCCAAGGTCAGAAGCGTTTCAGTGTAATAAAGTGCAGAATGAGTGCTGAAGAAAGAGTGAATGTGAAGTGACGCTCTCACGAATTGCAGGTATGTGAGACTCTTCAGCAAATGAATACTCTTGGAAGCTATTATGATGCGGGACACAATATAGCTAGAATGGGCGGGCGGTGATGGAGAGAGACGCTGGGATGAGGACGGCCTGCCTCTTCAGTCCGTCTGCTTGGTGACCTTCCGCTGAGGTGTCACGTCTCAAACACTTTTCTGATGCTTCTACTTCCTGCAGGTCAAGTCATGAAGGGAATACAATGAATTAAATAAAGTTTTGATTCATTCATAATAATCATTTTAGGTACTAGACAGTCCATGAGAATCAAATAGCAACACACTCATATGCTGAATAATGTTCATAAGATATTAATAATAAAGAAAATATTTTGCATAGAAACCTTATAACATTCAGCTGCTTCACGGGTCTGAATATGAAATCAGGAAAAAAACCCAGTAAACTTAATTAAATATTAAAAAAATAAATATTAATAAAGAAAATTAATAAAGAATTATTTTAAGGATAATTACTTTTTATTTCCAATAATTGAGCTATTTGTGTTTTTTCTTTTGATTAGTTTACTCTCTAATATACAAAAAAAATTCATAATCACCATCATGACAACCTGTAGTTATGATACAGGCACAGACATCATTATGATAACCTGCTATTGCTTATTTATATACTATTCATAGTATTTATTAATATTTTGAATGAGCTTTTATTAGTATTGTATTTTTAATATTCAGTTTAGTTTTAGTCATTTTGTTATCAGCTTTTGTCATTTCTATTAGTTCTTGTTTTTTATTATTTCAATTTAGCTTTAATTTGTTTTATATTTTAGTTTTAGTCATTTTAGTACTTCAGCTTAAAATGATTTTATTTCAGTTAATTGCCAAGGCAACATTTAAATTTTTTTTTTTTATTATTGTTTTATCTATTTGCGCATTAACATCAAATTCAACTTAAAATGGCACCTGAAACCAATTTTAATCCTGTAATGTGACATATTTCCAGGTAAAACAAGATATTCAATTAAAAAAACTGTGGATTTTATCCATCTGAAAATGATTCGTTAAAAAGTGGGTGTTACATACCAGATATTTTTTGTAAAACATTTACGAAAAGTAAATTGTTTTCATGCTGTTGTTGTTTCTAAAATTAGAACTGAAATTTTGCAAAAAAGAAAAGAAAAAATACATTGAAAATACATTATGATTTCAAACAGAATTTTTCAAATAGAAGTAGTATACTTGAATTATCTGTAAGATGCAGAAGCAGATGTGAAATTATATTATAAATAAATTAACATGATGGAAATGCAGAAAGAAAGCAAGGATACATGGATTTCAGAAAGATTTGATGTGCATGTATCCCCGTACGAGCCGAGCTCTCTGAGATGGAGGATTTTGGCACAGAAATCTGGATGAAGGGGTTTGGAGCGGGAGCCTGAATCCTGACACAGCCCTAGATCTGCTCCCCTGTACACTTCCTGTGATCCGCCTGCCTCTCACCCTTCCCCCAGGGAAGCATCACTCTCACCCCAGACCATCACATCACCTTCCCAGCCACCTGTCTCCACCTTCTCGTCTCATCCTCCGCTCTTTCAGTATGCCTTCGCACCCCCACAAATTGCTTCATCTATTCACTTGACTGCTGATATCTGACATGAGCAGCTGAGAGCTTCTGTGTTCCTGCGAGCCAAAGAAATCCTGCTGCAACATTTCAGCATCACCATCTGCCACGTGTGTTTTATGTGAGCATTACGCCAGCAAACTACTTCAGACGGTTGCAGCAGAACGTAATGAGGTGCTGCTCAATAAACAAGGTGAAAAGAGACACGGTTCTCTTGGGAAGTTTGTACATATGATGATGGGACTTGGAATTCCAAATTCCATTTTATTTTAGACCTGTGCAACAAAAAGGAAGAGTATTAGTTATTACGGTAGTTATGGAAGTGGTGCTTTATTGAAGTCATGTTGAAACACATTGCATTTACGAGATGACTTGAAGGCAGCAAGTGTAACGGGTTTGGTGGGTTTCATGTTCTGTAACATCATAGATTTTGTTACCATTGCCATGCATTATACGACTGATAGACTGCAACGGTTGGACTTAAAAATCATAATTTGTGTTCTACTGAAGAAACAAAGTCACCTACATCTTGGATGCCCTGGGGGTAAGCAGATAAACATCACATTTTCATTTTTGGGTGAACTATCCCTTTAAGTGAGATTACATTAGAATGCAGTTTATTTATTTGGTACAATAAAAGCATTTAATTTTTTTCTTTCTTTTTGACTTACTGAGAAACAACTTTTTAATGCCTTTTAACAAAACAAAGAGTAAAAGATTCACATTCGATGTGAAATTATTGTTTTATCAAGTCATGAATGATCGCATTTATAAGATGTCTTCAAAATAAAAACAAAAAGATAACACATGAAGAATGATAATAATACAGTTTATTATCTATTTATACATTAAACTAAACTTCTCATTACAAAACAAGACACGAGTAAAAAATTATATAAATAAAAGTAGATTTTATTTATTATAACATTTTATTTAATTATTATTTTGATATTACAGCTGTATTAATATTTTTAATTAGTTTTTATTTTTAGATTTTCCATTTTAATTTTATTTGGAAAATGATGGAAATTTTGTTGTATTTTTGTCCTTTTTATTAGCTATTGTCTCTAGTTTTTTTAATTCATTTTTATTTCAGTTCTAGGGTAAGTTTACATGACAGTGATGTACTAAAAATGGAAAAGTTTTTCCTTTGCAATTTTGAAAAGATTCGCGTGCAGACAACATTGTCAAAAAGGATCACTATTTACACAGATCCATGAAAACAAATAAAAATGCTGTAATATGCATGCCTTGCCAACAGTTACCACCTTGTAAAGAAACACTATGTGTCTGAGCACATACAGTGAACACGTAATATGCACGCGCAAGACCTCACTGTTTTCACAAATTTGCGTTTTTGTAGTTTACACGGAGACGATACATTTTCAAAGACTTGCTCTTCAAAAACGTTTTCAAATGTTTGCATTTTCAGGCCCCCGAAAACGCAATTGCTGTGTAAATGAACGACCAAAACGCATAAAAAGCTTTCCGTTTTTAGTTGACGATGGTATAGTGTAAACGTCCCCTTAGTCATTTTAGCACCGTAAGTTAAACTAAATAAAAAATGAGAAATGTTGCCTTGGCAACTAGATGAATTTAAATACTTTTTTATTTGATGTAATTTAATTTCAGTTATTTTTAGTAGCCAAAATGTGTATTACTAAAAATGGAAAAGTTTTTCCTTTGCAATTTTGAAAAGATTCGCATGCAGACAACATTGTCAAAAAGGATCACTATTTACACAGATCCATGAAAACAAATAAAAATGCTGTAATATGCATGCCTTGCCAACAGTTACCACCTTGTAAAGAAACACTATGTGTCTGAGCACATACAGTGAACACGTAATATGCACCGTTTTCACAAATTTTCACAAATTTTACACGGAGACGATACATTTTCAAAGACTTGCTCTTCAAAAACGTTTTCAAATGTTTGCATTTTCAGGCCCCGAAAACGCAATTGCTGTGTAAATGAACGACCAAAACGTATAAAAAGCTTTCCGTTTTTAGTTGACGATGGTATAGTGTAAACGTCCCCTTAGTCATTTTAGCACCGTAAGTTAAACTAAATAAAAAATGAGAAATGTTGCCTTGGCAACTAGATGAATTTAAATACTTTTTTATGTGATGTAATTTAATTTCAGTTATTTTTAGTAGCCAAAATGTGTATTTTATGGTTTTAGTTTGCAGTTAACTACAATAACAATGATAACCTGGTTAACACGACCAAGCGTTAGTTCCTGACATAACAGCTCAGGATCAGACATGTATTGAACATTGTGCACCAGCCGAGCAACTGCCATTGAGATGAATGTGAATGCCAACGAATAGCTTCAACTCCTAAGGAGGCGTTTACTGTGTGCACCTGAATGCAGCAAAAGTCTGGAGTTTCCCACTAATAATTACGCTATTTTGGTGGCGCTCAAGTGCGCTCGTAAATACAATAATTCCACATGACTTAAAGGCAGCAAGAGACAAAGAGAGCGCGCAGGCGAAACAACAGGAAGGGGGGGTCTGTGGCACGGAACAATGCTCCATTACGCAGCGGCAGAAAATGATCACCTCAGCGCGGGGAAGAGGGGGCACCTGTCACGCCAGCAGCTGATGGCTCCATCAGCGCCACTGGGACCTGCCTGGGCTTCTCAGCTCAGCTTGGCCTTCATCTGTGCGCGAATGTGTGTGTGTGTGTGTGACAGCCCCACCGCTGGGCCAACCTCCCCGTTTATTATCTGGGATGATGGCTGGTGGAAAAGAGCTCCACCCCCTCTATCTCTCTCCGTCTCTGCTTCCGAAACGCCACATGCCTTTATTTCAAACTCGTGCACTTTGCCTCTCATTTCATATTGACATCATAAACTCCCGTTATAGCTTAGCCAGTCATTACCGTATAGCTTATTATGGAAATGTCACCGTGTTTATAGCTGTATTCTCCGGTCAGAACTGTCGGGAACGCCGCGCTCTCTCTCTCTCTCTCAGAGGAACGCGGCGAGGAACCGATGATAGACACTCGAAACGCAAAGCCATGACAACTGGTAGACTTTGCCCAGATGGCACAAAGAAAAACAGACAACTGACACAGGGGTGGAGGGAAGTAGTTTTGTGTCGAAAGAGCAAACGCCTCTTTGTGCTTCATCCCGACGAGAAATGAAGAGCTTAATGAGAATGAATGCAGACTGACCTGCACGTGTGTTAATGTGTGTGATCCTCCTGCTTAGTGTTTTTGTCTTGCTTTCCAGTACAAATATCAAAACACTCTTAAATCAAGATATATTTACTTGATAAAAAAAATTACATAAGATGAATATTTGTGTTTAAAACAAGAAAAATGGAAGACAAAATAAAAAATATCAAATTTTCCTTAGAGATACGTTTTTTCCTTTTTTTTTTTTTTTTAGAAAAGAAGACTTAATATCTTTTAAATAATTTTCCTTCTCAAGGCTTGTTATCTGAAAAATGTATCAAAATTAAGTGACTTTATACTGACTTAAAAAATATCTGCCAATAGAAGAATATTAAACTTAATTCACTACATTTTTAATATTTTTTTAGCAAAAAAGATTTATGTAATCTTACGCTATAGTTTCTCCAGTAAATGTAGCTTGATTTAAGCATGTTTAGGTTTGTACTAAAGACAGAAATACTGAGTAAGAAAATCATTTTTTGCAGTGCATCTGCAGTCAAAACAAATAATTAAATACAAAATCTGATGCTGTTTTTCAGTGCTTGTTTGTTGTTGTTGTTTTTACTTGTTAGCACATGTTTTGAGTTGTCAATATGATGTGAGCAATGTCAGCTGGAAGATAATGTTTTAGACAGTTTGCATTCCAATTATAACAATGTTTCAATATTCAGGATTTTAAAGCATTTGCAACACGTTTCAAAGGAAATGTTTACCTGCAGATGGAGTGTAGCTAATCAGCATACATCAAGTGGAATTTAAAAAAACATGCAATAATGTTTGCAGTGAACGAACATCCAATTTCATCAGATGTTAGTGCACTAATATGATGTTTAAAATAGAGCACATGTTTTCTGGGTGACAAACTTGTTATGGTTTTTCTTACATAGTGGGTTTGTTTTTTCATCTGATTTGGAGAATTTAGCATTACGTCACTTGCTCACCAGTGGATCCTCTGCAGTGAATGGGTGCCGTCAGAATGAGAGTCCTTTTAGGCCAGAAGCAATAGTTGAAAGTTATTTAATGATGGATTTGTTTCTTACAAACACGCAGCTTTTGGCTTCACAAGACATAACTGATGGACTGGAGTGGTGTGGATTACTTTTGGATTATTGTGATGTTTTTATCATCAGTTTGGACTCTCATCCTGACGGCACCCATTCACTGCAGAGCATCCACTGGTGAGCAAGTGATGTAATGTTAAATTCTCCAAATCTGTTCTGATGAAGAAACAAACTCTTCTACATCTTGGATGGCCTGAGGGTTTTGGCCAGAGTACATTTTCAGCAAATTTTCATTTTTGGGTGAACTATTCCAATCCACATTTACAGATTACTTTTAGATGTTTATAGCCCAATTCCATCACATATCTCGAGAGCAGTTGTTAAATCTGTGGAGATCCACTTCAGGTCAGTGGTGTGAGGGCTTGCCAAAACTATCACTGTCCAGCTGCGGTTCCGAAAACAGCAAGAGCTTCAAAATCTCATTTCATCTCAGCATTTCAATGTGGCCACACTGCAGAATCTCTGTTTGATGGAGAAAAAAAACACACACCAGAAATCTCCATATTTCATTTAATTAATCTCAGGATAACCCAAAACCACAAGCAGATGTTCAGCTAATTTCCAGTAATTACTTCTCTCTTTATATCTGCGTAGTGTTTTTGCTAGCTCAAACATGCTTTCTTAATGAAGCTTTCTGCGAGCTGCTGCGCTGGTTATGTGTATTAAATGGACAGTTAGGAGCTAATAGCTCACTTAACAGGAGGGGTCACATTATAAAATTACAGTGAAAAGCCGTCAAACAACACACTGACTGCGATTTCAATCAGGAAGGTTTTGTTCCTGCGGCGTTGGAGATTGAACCATTGAAAGATAAAAATCCACAAAATCTGTATTACTTCCAAAAGCAGGAGAATATTAGCTGGAACATCAGGCGTCAACACATTCATAAAGCTATAGAAGTATGCTTTGCATTCTCCACATAACCAGTGCTATAGCAAGCATTAGCATGAATAGTCTTTTTCTACAGTCAGTTTTTCTCTTTTAAATCAACTATAGAATCTCACCAAGCAAACTAAACAATGTTTATTGCAATCTACCTGAATAACACCACATCTGTTTTAATAGCACAGATATTTGAAGGACACTCCATCACCTTTGAGTTCAGAGATCTGCCACAGTAATGCAATGACACGCTTATAAGTGTGTACAACTTGCAATGTGTTGGCAAAGCATTCGCATATGCATTTGACTACTGTTATTTATTTAAGTATCATTCAGATACTATTACAGTTTTTATGAACATTTAACATTTTTATATTTAATTTGTATATAGAAAATAATTAAATATAAAATATATTTTTATTCTATGCTATATTAAAAAAATTAAAATGTAAATTTTTTTCAGTGTATATAGGCTATATATACACACACACACACACACACACACACACTCTCTCTCTCTCTCTCTCTCTCTCTCTCTCTCTTTCTCTCACTCTATATGTAATTTCAGGTAGCATTTATTTTATTTCTTGTCATGAAAATGAACGAAAGGCAGTAAAAACATTAATATTGTGAAATATTATTGCCATTTAAAATATCTGTTTTCTAATTGAACATACTTAAACATTTTTATTTATTCCTTTGATGAAAAGCTGAATTTTCAGCATCATTACTCCAGTCTTCAGTGTCACTTGTTCCTTCAGAAATCATTCTAATATGCTGATTTGCTGTTCAAGAAACAGTTCTTATTATTACCAATGTTGAAAACAGTTGTGCTGTGTAATATTTTTGTGGAAACTGTGATACTTTTTCTTTTTCAGGATTCTTTGATGAATAGAAAGTTCAAAAGAACAGCATTTATTTGAAGTATAATCGTTTTTTTTAATATTATAAATGTCTTTTCATAAATGTATGTATTTATTATAAATGTCACTTTTGATAAATTTAATGCATCCTAGCTCAATAAAAGTATTAGTTTTTAATAAAAATTAAAAAAAAGATTCTCGCTGACCTCAAACAGTAGTGTACTGTATATACACTGTAAAAAATGACTGTGAAATTAACGGTAAAAGACTGTAAAAATGCTACAGTAAAAACCTGTTAAATGGTTAACGGTAAATTCCCCTTCTATATACGGTGAAAAACCGTATTGGACATTACATGTAATTTTACGGTAGTACACCGTTTTTGGAAGTGGAAAAAGACCGTAAATTGACATTCCCAGAATTCCCTGCGTTACATTTAAAATTTATGTTTTTTTGTTGAAATAACTGTTTCTTCTTAGATTTTTTCTTATCAGTTTTGTATATTAGGGTTTTTTGTTACATCTAATGTTGTTAAATGAATGTTTATTGCATTATTTCATTTTCAAGTGTGTTACCATGATGGTGTTTAGTGTTTGTGTGAATGACACTGTGCACCTATATATATGTTATTATTTAAAAACTGCTTGTGATGGGCTTTGGTTCATCATGTGACTTTCTCATCACCGCCTGCATTTGGTGGTTATCAGTGTATTACAAAGGTACAAAACAGATTTCACTCTCTCTCTCTCTCTCTCTCTCTCTCTCTCTTTCTCTCACTCTATATGTAATTTCAGGTAGCATTTATTTTATTTCTTGTCATGAAAATGAACGAAAGGCAGTAAAAACATTAATATTGTGAAATATTATTGCCATTTAAAATATCTGTTTTCTAATTGAACATACTTAAACATTTTTATTTATTCCTTTGATGAAAAGCTGAATTTTCAGCATCATTACTCCAGTCTTCAGTGTCACTTGTTCCTTCAGAAATCATTCTAATATGCTGATTTGCTGTTCAAGAAACAGTTCTTATTATTACCAATGTTGAAAACAGTTGTGCTGTGTAATATTTTTGTGGAAACTGTGATACTTTTTCTTTTTCAGGATTCTTTGATGAATAGAAAGTTCAAAAGAACAGCATTTATTTGAAGTATAATCGTTTTTTTTAATATTATAAATGTCTTTTCATAAATGTATGTATTTATTATAAATGTCACTTTTGATAAATTTAATGCATCCTAGCTCAATAAAAGTATTAGTTTTTAATAAAAATTAAAAAAAAGATTCTCGCTGACCTCAAACAGTAGTGTACTGTATATACACTGTAAAAAATGACTGTGAAATTAACGGTAAAAGACTGTAAAAATGCTACAGTAAAAACCTGTTAAATGGTTAACGGTAAATTCCCCTTCTATATACGGTGAAAAACCGTATTGGACATTACATGTAATTTTACGGTAGTACACCGTTTTTGGAAGTGGAAAAAGACCGTAAATTGACATTCCCAGAATTCCCTGCGTTACATTTAAAATTTATGTTTTTTTGTTGAAATAACTGTTTCTTCTTAGATTTTTTCTTATCAGTTTTGTATATTAGGGTTTTTTGTTACATCTAATGTTGTTAAATGAATGTTTATTGCATTATTTCATTTTCAAGTGTGTTACCATGATGGTGTTTAGTGTTTGTGTGAATGACACTGTGCACCTATATATATGTTATTATTTAAAAACTGCTTGTGATGGGCTTTGGTTCATCATGTGACTTTCTCATCACCGCCTGCATTTGGTGGTTATCAGTGTATTACAAAGGTACAAAACAGATTTCAGTACTTCAATAGATTGGTATATTAAAGGGGTCATATGATGCGATTTACATTTTTCCTTTCTCTTTGGAGTGTTACAAGCTCTTGGTGCTTAAAGAAAATCTGTAAAGTTGCAAAGACTAAAGTCTCAAATCCAAAGAGATATTCTTTATAAAAGTTCAGAGTCAGCCACGCCTACCTAAAACGGCTCGTTCTAACACGCCCCCACATGTCTACGTCGCTATGTGGGAAGATTTGCATAACGCCGCCCAAATGTTCACGCAAAGAAAGAAGGCGTAACTTTTATTCTCGCTGTAGTATTGTTGACGCTGCAGCCATGTCGTGAAGACGCTGTGTTTTTCATTGTGAAAGCGAAACTACTTTGTTTGGTCTTCCAAAAGAGGACACGGCTACAAATCAGTGGTTAAGTTGTATTTACAACACTGTTCCAGAACAGTTTAACCGGACTGTTTCCTGATCCTGGGAGAGTTGACTACAATGCAGGCAGTTCTGACTCACAGTCTGTAAGTACGTTTTCATTTAAAGGATTTGCCACTGATGATTCAAACACGAGTTTTGAGCAGTGTAGAGTAGCACTTGCTGTTTGTCATTTCTCTGATCACAAAAGCAGACAGAGTTTTATGTTTACGCGGCGCAATGCAATGCAACGCAATGCATAAAAAGACAGTATAAGTCATTATAATCCATAATTATGTCCCCACTGGATGCAACGAATGCCTCGTTTGTAATGGGTTTTGATGTTTTTGTCTCGTTGCTCCAGCCGGACACAGCATCAACAGTATGTGAGGGGCGTAACATTTCCGTCACACGCTTGAGGTATTCGGCCAATCACAACGCACTGGATAGCTGGCCAATCAGAACACACCTCGCTTTTCAGAACGATGAGCTTTGTAAAAATCAACGCGTTTCAGAAAGGCGGGGCATAGAGGAGAAACAATAATGTACAGTATGTGGAAAATAATGTGTTTTTTTAACTTGAAACCGCATAAACACATTTAATTACACCAAATACACAAAATAATGTTCTTTTTAGCAGCATCATATGACCCCTTTAACATTATGTCAGTTAATGAAATTATGTTATTTAATTGTAAATCAAGTTAAAACCGTAAAACCTAAAATGTTGCTACCGTATTTTTTACGGTAAAATTCCACAGCTGCCGTTTTTTTATCGTAAATTTTACGGAATTTTTTTACAGTGTAGAAAGATGTTGCATCTAAACCCCGAAACGACAAGAACAGGCCCTCATTTCAACATGCTCCAGTTTGTGCAAAAAGGAGGTTAAATTGAGATAACAATTGAGATTAAAAGTGTGCCGGTGTGTATGTGTTTGTGCATGCGTCTGTGTTTTGCTTGTGTATATGTGTCAGTGTGTTTTTCACCTGGGAACCCACTCTGCATGTTTACTAACACACACACACACACACACACACCTGCTTGACTGCCTGTCATCGAACAGGTGGAGCGGAACGTAAGGTGTTCATTGTCTCGGTGGCTCACACCTCACTTCAGAAGCCCAAGCAGGGAAACAAACTGCAAAATAATCAGCAGAGACGAAACACTCAAGCTGAAAACACAGACAAGTGGTGGCTTTTAGTTCACCGGAGCTGCCCATGCTGCCTGCGCTAATGCTGTCATTACACAGTTGATATAGTGTGTGTGTCTCTGTGTGATTTGGAGGACAGTTAAGAACAATAGGAGCAAAATGGCCCCCTGCCAATGAGACACAAAGTGTTTTGATGTGCGTTCAGCTCTTCGTGGTTACAGAAAGTGCTTGTCTGTCAGGTTAATCTGTGCGTTTCTGTGCTTGTGCTGCTCTGTAGTGATAGGAGGATTCTGATTGGCTGAAAGGGTCTAGTTGCGTCTTTGCTTTATTTTTAACCAATCACCTGAGCCGTAAATGTCATGTGACTCACTGGATTAGAACTAGATTAGCAGACAGAGAAAATCATATTTCTTGCACATTTATCAACACAAAAATAAGAAAAGAAAACATAAATGGTAAACAATTCTATTATAATAGAACGCATTTTGGGTATTTTTATGTTGCTTGCAACACAACTTATTTCTTCAAAATATGTTGCTACTTTTACATGGCTGTAAATGGCAAAATGTGCTTTATTTGAAGCTTTATACACACTGATGAAGAAACTGATTGTGAATTTCACAGTTACAAAGAAACAAAGAAACATTAAATTAAATGGCACTAACTGCCAATATAACCAGCCAATATTTAACCTATTAAAATGGCACAGAATTTATCCAAAATTTTCAATGCCTTCCAAGTGGTTCAATTTTATTACAGGAACTTCTATAGGTCATTTTTAGAGTTTTAGACACACCAAAATACAGTTAGCTAAAGGTCAGCTATCCAGAGCTTAATTTAAACAAGCCAGATCTGGTTTATTTGACATAATAGGGTATAATAACATTCAATATGCATGTAAAAAAAAAATTACTGTTTAAGCCTCACATTATTTACCGTGATGTCATTCTGAGAAGCGATTAAAAGGAAACATTACAGAACAGAACAGAGCAGAGCAGAAGTGAATATTAGAATATCAGTCATACCCATAATTACCTGCTCTGTCAAGGTATTTCGGAATTTCACTGATCACGGACATTAATTATATCTCCTTTAAATACAATAAAAAGTAATGGAGGCCCTCTGGTAAAATGCTCCTGAATTCACAATGCCTAAATGAAGTTATCAGTTTTATTAATGGTCTCTATTCTTCTTCATCTATTATGAATCTTACAAGAGATCTATTTTACTGAGTGGTCAAGTTGCCGGAGAACGGTCCGACGTTATCGAGGGCAATTTCAAAATTAAATTGAGAGCTGGTCTTTTTTCCAGTGAAAATGAGCGCGGAGGAACGATACTTTAATCAGGAACGTCGTGAGGAACCGGCCCTTGTTAGGTAGCGTAATAGATGGGCCCCATTCATCACCTGAAAGCGTCTATGTAAAGAACGAAGCCGGGGCTGGAGACTGATGGCATTAATTACTATTCAATTATAAAAGCCTGGCCCATAAATAAAAATAAAAGGGGGTATTCATGAGGCATTTATAGAAATCCACTTGGGATGTGAAGGAAGGGCATTTTTTAAGATAAATAAATCAGAGAGTGTTCTCTCTGTCTCTCTGGAGTTACACAATATGGCTTTATAGAAGAGAAAATAGAGGAGATTTTACACGAGAGAGAGAGAGAGAGAGAGAGAGAGAGAGAGAGAGAGAGAGAGAAGTTATTATGCTCCAAACACCACCACTCATGTTGCCTTTTAAGATGTTTAAGTAGTTTGCATTGCATGTATCATTCTTGGAAAGTCCATTTCAGGAGGCATATCAATGAGCTCAGGGCTAATTTTCATTCAAGATGGTGAATTGTAAATATACTTCTGTTTCGTTCAATAATGAAATGCTAAAAATAGTTCCAGCTAATCAAAAATGAGCTATATATGTATTCACCAACTACTGATTGATGAATCACAGGGTTGTTAACTAAAACCATAAAAAAGCATTTTTGTGATTTGAAATATGTTAACTGAAATCAAATCAAATACAAAAATCTTAAACTTATTTTATTTCAGCTAGTTGCCAAGGCAACATTTTATATTATCATTCAGTTTAAATTAATGTACTAAAATAACTAAAACTAAAAATGAAATTAATTAATAAAAATATATAGACATAAAAAAACTAATAAAAATAAATAAACACAAAAAATAATTACTGAAATAATAACTAAAATTAAAATGGAAATTATATAAATTAAAAACTAATTCAAAATATTAATAAAAACTATAATAGCATCTCAGTGATACCAAAATATGTTTAAGCATGATACAATTCTTTAAATTGTTGTTTTAAATTACTAATAATATAATATAATATAATATAATATAATATAATCAATTAATAATATATTAATGATCATTTAAAGTGCTGTGACCACATCTCCCAAATAAGTGAACAAAACTAATTTTTTAAGCAAGGGCTTTGAAATGAGACGGAATAGAAGCATGAAGTGCAACAGCGCTACATGTATTTTTAAACAAATAAATGCAGGCCTTTTTTCCAGTGAAAATGAGCGCGGAGGAACGATACTTTAATCAGGAACGTCGTGAGGAACCGGCCCTTGTTAGGTAGCGTAATAGATGGGCCCCATTCATCACCTGAAAGCGTCTATGTAAAGAACGAAGCCGGGGCTGGAGACTGATGGCATTAATTACTATTCAATTATAAAAGCCTGGCCCATAAATAAAAATAAAAGGGGGTATTCATGAGGCATTTATAGAAATCCACTTGGGATGTGAAGGAAGGGCATTTTTTAAGATAAATAAATCAGAGAGTGTGCGGCTAGTCTCTCTGGAGTTACACAATATGGCTTTATAGAAGAGAAAATAGAGGAGATTTTACACGAGAGAGAGAGAGAGAGAGAGAGAGAGAGAGAGAGAGAGAGAGAAGTTATTATGCTCCAAACACCACCACTCATGTTGCCTTTTAAGATGTTTAAGTAGTTTGCATTGCATGTATCATTCTTGGAAAGTCCATTTCAGGAGGCATATCAATGAGCTCAGGGCTAATTTTCATTCAAGATGGTGAATTGTAAATATACTTCTGTTTCGTTCAATAATGAAATGCTAAAAATAGTTCCAGCTAATCAAAAATGAGCTATATATGTATTCACCAACTACTGATTGATGAATCACAGGGTTGTTAACTAAAACCATAAAAAAGCATTTTTGTGATTTGAAATATGTTAACTGAAATCAAATCAAATACAAAAATCTTAAACTTATTTTATTTCAGCTAGTTGCCAAGGCAACATTTTATATTATCATTCAGTTTAAATTAATGTACTAAAATAACTAAAACTAAAAATGAAATTAATTAATAAAAATATATAGACATAAAAAAACTAATAAAAATAAATAAACACAAAAAATAATTACTGAAATAATAACTAAAATTAAAATGGAAATTATATAAATTAAAAACTAATTCAAAATATTAATAAAAACTATAATAGCATCTCAGTGATACCAAAATATGTTTAAGCATGATACAATTCTTTAAATTGTTGTTTTAAATTACTAATAATATAATATAATATAATATAATATAATATAATATAATATAATATAATATAATATAATATAATATAATATAATATAATATAATATAATATAATATAATATAATATAATATAATATAATATAATCAATTAATAATATATTAATGATCATTTAAAGTGCTGTGACCACATCTCCCAAATAAGTGAACAAAACTAATTTTTTAAGCAAGGGCTTTGAAATGAGACGGAATAGAAGCATGAAGTGCAACAGCGCTACATGTATTTTTAAACAAATAAATGCAGGCTTTAAAAAAAAAAAACATAAAAAAACAAAGCTGCACTCTAGTATTATATGTCTAGCATTATGTCTTGCACAGGAAAACACTCACGTGTTTGGAGAAAATGTAAATATCTAGTGAATAAAATGCATGTTTACAAAAAGGATATTAATTCAAGTCAGTTATTTGTCCAGCATTATTTTCCCCCTTCCATTGACATTTATAAAAACTTTATGTACTCAATTGTTCCTATGTGTGACATTTTCATTTGCTTTTAAAGTCGAGATGTTAGGACGTCACTCGCCTGTCCAGAGACGAAAAATACAACGCGACAGTGGCTTCAAATCTTGAGAGCACAGCTACTTTAGATGAAAGAGTGTGATGGGCCTTTCATCTCCAGAGAAAAGGTCACAAATACCCTGGTGCAATGTATCACATGCTGATAGATGTTTTAGATATAAGAAGAACTTGCAAAGACCTTGTTTAAATTTCCAGGTTAACGGTGCATCTGTGGCCAGATCGTCTTTGAAGCCTGGAGATCGGGACGAGGGCCTGATGGCTTCAAACGCCAGTCATTTCGGCCCCAAAGTTTGCCCAGGGGAGAACGGGAAGGCTAGTTCTGTGTCGAAAGAGAGAGAGAGAGAGTTAAATTTGCCAACCATAGAGAAATCCCCATCATGGGGAACTTGAGGAGGCTGACATTTTTAGATCACAGGGTCAATAGTTAAATTAATGAACTTAAAGGGCACTTTGGATTTTTTTAAACAGATTTGATCCCTCATTTATCACAAACTACCCATACTTATAATACATCAAATCATCTTAAGATTTAAGACATTTTAAGACAGTTTATCACTGATAACCATGCCCATAATTTTTTTGCCATTTTATACAGTGATCATAGGTGAAAATCTGCATAGTTAATTTGACCATGGTCTAATGTGTTAAATGAGACTGAGAAAATTTGAAGTAGATTACACCAGTGCTATTTTAGTATAATCAATATTCTATTATAGTTTGGGGTAATTTTGAAATATATCTTATTTTTAATATTTCCTGTTTTCAATTTAATTTGAATAAAATTTTAGTACTTTTGTGTGTTTTTGGTCATTTTTATAAATTTTTAATATTAATATTTAATATGTCTATATAGTTTTTATTATGTTTTAAATTTTAGTTTTTAAGTTAAGCAAGTACATAGAAACATTTTATATTTTCTGTTTTCATGTATTTTTTTTACATTGTTTTATTTCAGTTAATGAGCTTTGAGATTACATTTTTAATGTGTGTGTGTGGTTTTAGTTTTCAATGATAACCCTGGATTATACCACAATAAAAATTTAAATTACTGTAATTGTCCAGTATTATTCTCCCCTTCCTCAGCAGTTACATTTATGAAAACTTTATAAACAGCAATTGTTCCTTTTAACACTAATAATCCCTTTAATCTTTTTTGTCAATCATTTAAGACATTTTAAGATTATAATTATCTTTATTTTCATTTTTTATTTAGTTGCATTTTATGCACAAATTTTAGTGGGAAATGAGTGAGTAAATATGAAAGTAAATGTACCACAATGAAAATGGTGTTGTCACAATGTGCCTACGGTGAGGAGCGAGGAACAAGGAACAAGGAGCGAGGAATGAGGAGAACGCAGGAGAATCATAATCAACAGTCTTTATTGACATCTAGGAAATCACACGTAGGACACTGGATCGACGTTCAATACTGGACGAAGAACTCTGAACAAAACACTCCTTAAGTACACAACTTAATCAGGGGAAGACGAGACACACCTGGAATCAAATTGGAAACAATCAGGGAGCAGGAGCTGGAAGACCAAATAAGGGAATAGGAAAACACAAGGGAAAACTAGATCTAAAGGCACACAGGACACAAAGGAAACTAAACAAAACACACAGAAAAGTCCTCCTCCGGAAGGTGCGTCCTCGAGCCATATAACATCAAAGGGGGGGGAGGGTGGGCACATTGAAGGTCCCTCAGGACAGGCTTAAATGGGAACAGGGCGGTACTGGATCCGGGCACCATGGCGGAGCAGGCAGACTAGGACACCATGGTGGAGCAGGGAGACTAGGACGCCATGGCGGAGCAGGCAGCTCGGGGGGCCATGGTGGAGCAGGCAGACTAAGAAGCTATGGCGGAGCAGGCAGACTAGGAAGCCATGGCGGAGCAGGCAGGGAGAATAGGACACCATGGCAGAGCAGGGAGACTTGGGCGCCATGGCGGAGCAGGCAGCTCGGGTGGCCATGGCGGATCAGACAGTTCAGGAGGAGCCCTATAACCCCCCCCCCCAAAAAAAAATACTTTGGGAGAATATTGGCCTTTGAGCCTGACTCGGGAACTGTGGCCCTCCCTGCGCTTGACTTGGGGACTGGAGCCCTCCTTGGGCTGGACATGGGGACTGGAGCCCTTTCTGTGCTAGACTCGGGGACTGGAGCCCTCTCTGGGCTAAATTCGAGGACTGGAGCCCTCTCTGGGCTAAACTCGGGGACTGGAGCCGACACTGGAGCGGACTCAGGGGCTGGGATGAGGGCGGAGAACAAAAAATGGTGTTGTCACAATGTGCCTACGGTGAGGAGCAAGGAACAAGGGGCGAGGAATGAGGAATGAGGAGAACGCAGGAGAATCATAATCAACAGTCTTTATTGACATCTAGGAAATCACATGTAGGACACGGGATCGATGTTCAATACCGGACGAAGAACTCTTAACAAAACACTCCCTAAGTACACAACTTAATCAGGGGAAGACGAGACACACCTGGAATCAAATTGGAAACAATCAGGGAGCAGGAGCAGGAAGACCAAATAAGGGAATAGGAAAATACAAGGGAAAACTAGATCCAAAAGGTATACGGGACACGTAGGAAACTAAACAAAACACACAGAAAAGTCCATGGCGTGACAGGTGTAAAGAAACTACTGAAAAATTATTAGATTAGAACTGGCATTTTTTTTGTTGTTGTTGAACATGCAGATTAACCACCGCATTACTAACCATTTATTCACCTGTCAATCACTTCACGTGTGCATGTAGGTGCACATACAGCAAATCCAGCATGACTGGAGTGAGCGAGTGTGACCTTAAGCCTGATGCATGAATTCACGGCACATTCCCAGCATTCCCGGCGGAGGCACAGGGATTACGGACTCCTATCTCTCAAGGACACACTCGCTCAGGTGAGCTGTGTGGTATCACTGCCTGTGCTGTCCTACGGTTCCCATAAGCCCCTGTGTGCCTAATTTAATCCCGTACGGTCCCCACACACCTCCCGCGACCCACGAAAATCCCGCGGTTTTATCTTAGTGTGCTGTGACGGGATATAAGAAGACTATACCCCACAAAATCCTGCTGCAACACACTCACATTCACATATACACACATTCAGCTGGAATTATTAATATGTGTGTTAATATGATTTGCTTGAAATGCTTTGGGGTGTTTATATGATATAACGTAATATCAGGGGTTTCTATTGAAGAGACAAATCCACACAATTTCTGGAGTCAGTGCAGATAAATGTGTCTCTATATAAATTAACAAACCTTAAAACACACTATCTATCAATTCAGATCAATATCTGCATTCAAATCAATATGTATTTAACTTAGCAGCCACATAATATGATGCATCTATGGAAGACAGATAGGGCCAAAACTCCTTGAACAGAACATGAGAAATGTGATCGTGTCAACATGCACTGTTCGTCCATGTTAACACGGCAATTTTAAACATGTTTCTATTGTATGTGTAGCCACATACTTTCTAGACGTCTTAAGGCGTCAGTTTTTGCTGCGTTTATTTAGTATTTGACTTGAAAGAACATAGAACTAAACAACTAAAAAGGACGTGACAAATCATGACGTAAGACTGACATCACACACAACCTACAGATGCATGATCCTTCCTGAACAAATGTAATGTCTGATGTTTGCACACGTGCATACCAGTGTACCATTACAACACGCTTCATGAATAAACATGACGTCTGATGTGTTGTATGCGTATATTCCAACGTTCCATTGTGTCACATATGCAAATATAGTCTCAAATACAGCTATTTCACTGGATGATGTACATGTTGTCGCATTAACATGGACAAACAGTGCATGTTGACACGGTCACATTTCTGTTTAAAGTTCCATTTAAAGACTTTTGGCCCCATCAGCCTTCCATACACGTCTTGTGCGTTCAGCCAACAGAATTTCTGCATGAGAATGCCATGCTCAGAGCACCAACATGCTTTTACTGTAACAGTGTGGTAAAACACAACATTATCCTCCTCAATAGATTACACACAAACACCAACACATGTTTTCTGTCTGTCAGAGGTTCAGGTTTCATCATATTACGCTCTATGTTTTCTGTAGGCCCACTCATGATTGATAACCGGGGGCAGACGTGGTCTGGTCCATGTTGTCTAGTTCAAGCTTTATTTAATCCAATCATTAGTTTAAAAGCCCTCAGATTGTGTAAGAAACAGATTACAGAGAACTGACACTGATTTGCACAGGAGAGCATGAAAGGTTAAGGCATGCATAATTGAAAAGTGAGATCTGAATATCTTGAGAATGTGAAAGTTCAAAAGGTTGGCCTTCAAAGCCCTCATATGGAATACTTTTTTCCAAAAGAACAAACAGTGGCGTCTGGGTAAAATGTGAAGTGTATTGATTGGCCAGTGCGTTCTGTTGCTCCCACATTATGACCAGTGGCATTTACCAGCTCATTTCTGCAGTTAAAGTAAAGTTGGACTCTCTCACTCATATCATATGCTTTTTAAAACCAGTGTACTTTTTCCCTGAGGTGCGCTTATAGTGTTAGTCAAGGTTTTTGTGCAAAAAAAGGATCATAGTTTAGTTTTCCATTTTCCACCTTCTCTCAATATTAAATGGCATTCACAATCAATTTTACTTCCATAATTAGACATTTCCAAACACAACAGGAACAGGATGGAACTTGATTTATTCCATCAGGAACTGATTGGATGGTGAATAGATACAAATGGATCTCAAATCTCCACTCAAATCTCTAATACTGATTTCAAGGCGTAATTAAAGAAAATAGTATAAAATAAAATAAATAAACAAAATATTGTTAGAATTCCTTATTTTTTGGATATGATCTTATGAACATTCTCCAGCAAACATCAATGGTCTGAAGGATCAACTATGCAATTTTTTCACCTCTTCCTTCCTACTGGATATCTTCTCAAACCTCACTCAAAGAACATTTCCAAAAAATGTTTCCTTCCATATTCTTGTCAAAGCACAACATTGAAGATATCCAGCCAGCTGGCGAAGCTCCAACAATATAAAACCTCGAGTCTTTGCCTTCTTTTGGAATACAAGAGTTCTTAGACCAAACCTAATTAGACCTAATTCAGAACCTACCGAATTCTGTGTTTTAAAATATAAATATGTTGCTAATTTACAGAAGCAATTCTATAATGTATAGATGAAATATAATGAAATAAAAATGTCATATGCTCTGGTCAGTCTCAGGCACTTAACCTTATTTATTAGAACTTGATTATTTGCACAAATGATGTAAGAAAATTATGGAAATAAACAGCTAAATGTAACCATACAGTTACTTTTGTGTAGTTTGAGCAGACAGGAATAACGTGACGTTCTGCCCTCTATGACGCTGCTCCCATTAAGTGCTGTTGGAAGTGAATGAATTGATTCAGCATTTCGACACCTCCGTAAGGATGCATTTAACTCGACAAAGCGGTCTAAAAAAAATGGATGTATTGATCTTGTGAATTAGCAAATTATACTATACAAATATTTTTTAATTGGATGTTAAAATTTATATGGGAATATTACATGACACACTGATCCTTTAACAATGCATTGGCGCAAAAAACGCACACCTTTTGGACAAATCTGCCACAAATATTTGGACAAATGTGCCACAAATACTGCCTAAACAAAATACTGATTTTGTGCACTTTATTTACTGTACCAATATTTTAAATTGGCCTTTGAACTTAGCTTTATTGCGTGGCAAAAAAAAGTGTTACCTTGCCAAAGCACTGACAGAGCCCACTGATCTAATGGCGTTGTTGAGCGCTCCAAATGCAAACTTTGCATGCAACAATCAGGCAGCAATTGACAGCACTCTGATCTAGTAGCATACAGGCATCGTCAGATTGACAGTACTCTAGCCCAATAATGTTGGGGGATCCAGTGGGGGCGGCAGTCATATTTCAGGGTGACCGTGCCACTCTTTATCACAACCCTGCTAAAAGTGCCAGTACGTGCGCTCATTGGCGCCCCTTCAGCTGGTGGCGCCCTAGGCGAGCGCCTATGCCTAGAAACGGCCCTGAGTGGAGTGACACAAACCAAGTAACACCACAAAATATCACAGTAAATAGCCTAAGCCATTGCTTATACTCACTAGTACTGCTGTTTTCCCTCCAAAATCGTGTCACTTCCTGGGCAGTGATGTCATTGAGGGAGTGGCTTTTGTTTGTTAAAGACTAACAGGATGCCAGGAAAAACCTATAAATGGATTATCAGCTCAAAGTTTTATGTGAAACAACTGGAAGCAACTGGAATGTTTTTTTATTTTTATTTTATAAAAACCGAAACATCTTCTCAAATCAAAGTGATTTACAATTCACTGACATGTTTGCTTAATTGTGATATTGAAATAAAAAAAGTGAGTGTAAGATTTTATCCAGTATATTAAGACATTTAATGGGGGACGTGATATATTATGTGACCCTGGAATACTTTCTGAGGTGTTTTCTGTGGATGTGTGTCTGTGAGAGCAGGAGGTTGTGGTGTTCCTGGCTGCAGTCATTCATTGTTTCAGCCATTCTGCTTCCTGTTGAGGCTGCGAGGGGCTCTGTCCGGCCCGGCTGGCTCTGCAGTAATTGTAGGGTGTTTGGGTCTGGTTGTCTTGTGATAAAGGATCAAAGTTGACCACTGCCCAGCACTAAACTCCTGTGTTAGCAACACATGTCAACAGACGACATTTACAACCAGCGTTTCCTCCCCAGATTTTGTGCACTTTATTTACTGTACCAATATTTTAAATTGGCCTTTGAACTTAGCTTTATTGCGTGGCAAAAAAAAGTGTTACCTTGCCAAAGCACTGACAGAGCCCACTGATCTAATGGCGTTGTTGAGCGCTCCAAATGCAAACTTTGCATGCAACAATCAGGCAGCAATTGACAGCACTCTGATCTAGTAGCATACAGGCATCGTCAGATTGACAGTACTCTAGCCCAATAATGTTGGGGGATCCAGTGGGGGCGGCAGTCATATTTCAGGGTGACCGTGCCACTCTTTATCACAACCCTGCTAAAAGTGCCAGTACGTGCGCTCATTGGTGCCCCTTCAGCTGGTGGCGCCCTAGGCGAGCGCCTAGCTCGCCTATGCCTAGAAACGGCCCTGAGTGGAGTGACACAAACCAAGTAACACCACAAAATATCACAGTAAATAGCCTAAGCCATTGCTTATACTCACTAGTACTGCTGTTTTCCCTCCAAAATCGTGTCACTTCCTGGGCAGTGATGTCATTGAGGGAATGGCTTTTGTTTGTTAAAGACTAACAGGATGCCAGGAAAAACCTATAAATGGATTATCAGCTCAAAGTTTTATGTGAAACAACTGGAAGCAACTGAAATGTTTTTTTATTTTTATTTTATAAAAACCGAAACATCTTCTCAAATCAAAGTGATTTACAATTCACTGACATGTTTACTTAATTGTGATATTGAAATAAAAAAAGTGAGTGTAAGATTTTATCCAGTATATTAAGACATTTAATGGGGGACGTGATATATTATGTGACCCTGGAATACTTTCTGAGGTGTTTTCTGTGGATGTGTGTCTGTGAGAGCAGGAGGTTGTGGTGTCCTGGCTGCAGTCATTCATTGTTTCAGCCATTCTGCTTCCTGTTGAGGCTGCGAGGGGTTCTGTCCGGCCCGGCTGGCTCTGCAGTAATTGTAGGGTGTTTGGGTCTGGTTGTCTTGTGATAAAGGATCAAAGTTGACCACTGCCCAGCACTAAACTCCTGTGTTAGCAACACATGTCAACAGACGACATTTACAACCAGCGTTTCCTCCCCAGGAGGAAGTGTACAGCACTCTGCTGCCGTTACAATAGATACCGTATCTCTTTATCCGGCTGTTCAGAGCACTGGTCGATGAGTTGAAGAGAAGGAAATGTCACAAATGGCCCACAAGCAATGAAAGGTATAAAAGGAACCCGTTTAATGCTTTATAGCTGCATGCATCTTTTTAAATGTTAAAATATCAGTGGGTATATGCTCAGAATGGCTTTCTACTCATGCAAATTTACATGTGGATCTTCTGCATGCATGGAATACCCAAATGACCTAAGATCAGATCAGATCACTCTAGGCGCGTTCCATTCGACCGTAAGGGGACTGTGAAGTGGACTTCACAGTATTCCGCCATTTTAAGTGAGATTCCAAGCCGAAGGGAGTGAATATGTTTGGTTCCAAGGGCACTGCGAACGGCATAGGGAATAAGGGAACATCGATACATCACTTCACAGGAAGTGGAGAGGGAAAATCACCCAGCTGTCATTGCGCACAGCGTCACCAGTCAGAACTAACGATGGAGCAGAGCCGTTAGAAGAGTTTTTAAAAGGCTCTGCAATGGAGGGGTTGCAATAAATGTTGTTATTATACAAATTAGAGGATTTATGAATGGTTATGGCCATGAATGTTACATCTGCATATTGTATTGTATGAATAGGTGAAACTAAGTAAAACCAGGGAGAAAGAGCTGAGGCTCTGTACATTTTTTTTTTTTTTACTTTATTTACTTCAGGAGAGTTCACTTTGAGGCTGCATGTGGGAAAGCGCACGAGATGAGACCACAACAATCTGTTAACAGTCTAAACATATACATTTTGACTGTATTAGATACATAATTGTAAATGTATTTTATATGTATTTAAATTTGAAATAAAATAAATTACAATGTTAATTTATGTTATATCTTTCTTTGATGACGTTCCAGGGCGTTCCAAATGAGTGATTATTGTCAGTGAGGTCCACTTCAACGGATATCCCGTGCTTAGGGAGTAGGGAGCAGTGAACACTGCGTAGGGACCCTGTCAATCGGAACGCACCTTCTGTGTGAGGGCCAATTCCCATAATGCAATGCTCTCATTTTGATAAATAAACCAGATGTGATATCAGCTGTAATTTTTCAACTCTTTACTAGTTATTTGATCATTGGCAAAAGGTCTTATTTTTGCACATTTTGAAGATTTTTATAAAAATTATATTTATTTTTTATAATTATATTTTTTTATAATTATAATATTTCTGACATACTAACCAGATGCCACTGAATTAAACAAGCAACATGGTGAAGTTAAGTGACAACAATTTAACATATTAATGTTTAAACAGGCTTTAAAACGTTAATCATGGTTTCATTCTAAACCCCAGGTAATCGAAATCCAGGGTTAATTTTCATGTTTCACATTGCTCATAATTTAGCCAGGGTAAACAATTAATATTCATATGCTGACCTTTCATACTTTACTTTCCAAAAACCCGGGTTAACATTCTCATTTGCATATTTTAAGGTGTCAATGTCATTGATTGGATGAACGCAGCACACAGTCTGTTTACATAATGGCTCTATCCTCATATATAATGTACTATCAGGTTTTTTTCTGAATGGACTTTTCGGACTGTAAATGTAGGCAGGAAACGGTTTAGCTCCAACTGAAGTGTTTTTTTTTCTTTTCATTTCTCTTCAAAAGCTGAAACGATTTTCCATGACTGTACAAAAGCATGTGAATAAGAGCGACGCGATTGGTTGTTGGTTGCTAAGCATCTAGCTGGAACATTCTAACACAGCATCGATACCAAAGACTATAGAATACACAACATGTGTCACTCATATAGTTTTGAATAAGGAAAAATGCAACTCTATAATATAGAGTCTATATGGTTGCTCTATCTAAGGAAGCCCCGCCTTCTGAATAAAAGAGCCAATCGCTAATCTGTAAAGTCATCACGTCACTGCAGCTGCCGTTAGAAGTCCCGTGCTGCGTCCAAAATCGCATACTTCCCTACTTTATAGTATGTGATTAACAGTATGTTAGCTGAGTAGTATGTCCGAAAACTTAGGCAGCTGACTTGCTGCCTCGCTGCTGTATGAGGCAATGACTTTGCAGGCAGCGTTTTTGCACGAAGGCACCTCATGAAGCTGATTTCAGACAGGTTTCTGAGGCAGAGTAACGGTTTAATGATCTACAACAAAACAGAACAAGTTTTTGTGATAACTAAATGAATATTTAATTACTATAATACTGAGTTCTCGCTAGAAATAACATCAAAAGTGCGAAAAGTTAGTCAGAAATATACATTTACACACAAACTGACCACCAAACCCAATTTTCAGGCGCCATCTTTAATTTTTAGCTCAACCGTCACGGAATGGAACGCACAGGATTGTGGGATATCAAAGGCAGCGAAGGATACATCTATGCTGCCTTCAAAATTCGATCAGAAGAAGATACCTCCCGAGACAGGAAGTAAAGCAGAATTTGGATTCGGACGTGCCTTGATGCTTTGGAATGCTGCCTCCAAAGGTAGCATTTTAGAGTTTTCGGACGCAGCCCATGGGAGAGAACTTATGAATGGAAGGGAAGCGACGAAACGGAAACTGATGGGTCACGTGACAGTAGCACATCCGGATTTCATTCAAACATACAACATCCTTTTTTTTAACAGTCGTGAAGTAAATTTAAAAAAATTTAGTACTCAGTACATGATTTCAGATGCACCATCAGTTGCTATAGAAACAGTCAATGCTCTGAGACGCGTGTTTAGGACTGCGCATGCGCACTGGCTGGTCTAGCCTGAAAAATATGCTTTTTTAACGCCATTTGAGCAAAAGAAGCATTTATAAGACAGTTGTCAGATTTCATTCAAATATTAAATTTAATCGTAAGCTTGGCGAACAGTTTTGGAGAATTTGATGTTTCCCCATTCAAAGAAACAGGAGCTGCACTTGCATGCCCGAGAGGCGTTTCAAAGATGGCCGCCGAGTGAAATTACTTGCCTTAAAGGGACTTTGATTGACACGTTTGGCAATGCAATGTGGGATTAAAAAGCGGTGCTAAATTCGCTTCGAAATAATAGATGCGAAACGTTCCTCTCCCAGATAGCACACGTATGTCCGACTCTGCAAAATGTCTGTTAAAGATCGCTTCATCTGGAAAACATCTGCTGTGTACAAATATCTGATAGATATCTTCTAAATGTCTTTTTGACATCTAATAGGAAACGTCCCATAGACATATTGCAGATGAGCAAACATTCGTCTTGCAGATGTAAATGTAGACGTCAAATAGACATCTCTGTGATGTACGTGTGCTATCAGGGCTACCAGTGGATAAAAGCGGGGTTTAGAACGAAGTTTTGCACAGTGTGAAATGTGTAAAATAATATTTTAAACCATAAAGTATATGCAGTAAGTTAATAATGTACTCTAAAAATAAGCAAACATTGATGTCAGTGCTAGTTTTTCAGTGCATGGGACTTCTGAAGGGCCTCATCCTGTGTCCGCAGTCAGTGGTGTGATGTGCCAGGCCTGAAGTCACAGAAAAGCTTGAATTTGTCACCGTCTTCACTCAAGCACTTGGATATATCCCCCCCCACCGAAACCCCCGGCCTCCTGTTCCACACCACTTTGGCAGGAACAGATCTCCTCACAGGCTTGGAAATGCTTCATGGGAATTATGGCTGAGGCTATTACAGATTGTTCTTCCAAATGTACTGAGGGGCTGATGGTCTGGGCAAAGTGCTCCATCTTGGATTGACTGTGCATCTGTGCTCTCAGTAACAAAATGAGAGTGAAAAGCGTTGGTCAGCACGGGTCTTCGTCCCATCTGTCCATCCCGCTGATGAAGAGAGGTGGAAAAACTGCAAAACTCTGCGGTTTTTGCAGCCCAAAGCAAACGTGGAAAAGAATCATATGCATTCTTTTAAAACATTAATTTCTCAGTTTCAAGTTAAAAGGGGCAGTGTGGTCCCCCCCCGTATTGAAATAATACAATTAAAAAGCTACTGGCCAGAGATGACTACAGCATATAAACTGTGGTGTTTTCATTAAACAGTAACTTTATTCAAGTAGGGAGGGAGGCCATTTCTGTATCACTAAAAAGAAAGACACTTTGTAGGATTAACTGATTCAGTATGTTGAATATAATTGAATATGGATCCATGCACACTCTAATGGCTAATATTGCCCACAATCCATTGGGCAAAATCCTATGACCTATATGTCGGTCATTTTTGACCAACAAAGGTACATAGTGTTACTTTCTATTTTTCGACTCTTTTAACATATCCGAACCCTATCCATGATTTGTGTGTGTGTGTGTGTTCAAATAGCTAATGCGACAAGGTCACCAAGTGTCATCTCATTCCACTGAAGCAAAACAATTTTAAAAGAATTTCGGTCAAAAGTGACTTAAGAAGCCCAGTGGGTAAAGGGCATTTACTCAGGTTTCTGCATATCGTAAATTTCGCTAAATGCGACAAATGTAATTTACACAGTGTGAAGCTGCCCACCTTATCAGTGTGAGAATGAGTTTTTCCTGCAGTATTTAACTTAGTTCAGTCCTTCATGTTCTTGACATCTCAATGGTTTGAAGCTCTTGGCTGGCAATTCCTGGAAGTGCGCCATTAAAAGCAATCGAGAATGTGAGAGGATCTGTTTTTGTGTAACTGTGGTCAACCTTATCGTTCTGCTTCAAGTGTGAAGTGTCATAATCTTCCACTGCAGCCTGTTTGTCCACTTCCGGTTTAGTTTAGACAAGAGGGACACATCTTTGTAGAACTGGCATCTGGAAATTAGCAAACTGTAAATCCTAAAGCTAAGAATCCAGAAGAACAGAAGCTCAAGACAAAGGACGGATTGCTGGAAAAACTAGAATGATAGTTTAAGAGCTTACTTAAAACTGAGAGCATTTTCTTATTATTTATCCTAACCTTTTGTTCCAAATCTATTGAGTTGATACCATTTTAAGCAGATTCCCAGTGTGAAGGATTTTCCAAAATGCAGTCAGCACAATTATTCTTAATCCCAGAATGCATTATAAGTTTGGTGAAGAAATGCATGCAAAATGGTGTACGAGTGAGAAATGTATCAGAAATTATACTGCAAATTGTAAAATATATTCATAAAAAAATCGGTCATGTAAAAAGTGTCATGCACACAAATGACTCAATGATTTGCTACCTCTCAAAAAACTAATTTTAATTAAAACAAAAATGTTGAATCATTAACAAGTTTATAAAACAGTGATTTAGTTACATAAATAAATTGATATCGGTGTATCAAATCTGAAATTCAACTTCATGAGAATGTTGACACGGGTGAAGAAGTACAATCGTTTACCTTTCATAATAAATAAAATGGAGAAAAATTGTATTTCTGTTTCTTAACGAACAAAAAAAGAAAAAGAGCTACAGACATACCTCTAAGGAAAGGGACACTCGACAATGTTTTTGCACCAAAAAACATAGGAAAACTGCTTTTTAAAGCACAGAATACAGAACCATTCAGCTAAAATTAAAGACCGTAAAGTTGTAACCAAAGTCGGTTGGCTTTCATTTTTAACGAACAAGTTTGGTAGTTAGAACTCCAGTTTGGTTATTTTAAAGCATTAAGACAAGGCAAGAAAGAAGGCTGTTTTCGTTTCGTTGAGGAATCCTATAGGAACGACAAAAGGAAAAACAAAAAAACAAGAAACGTAAAAAAGCAACTAAACAAAAGCGTTTAAAAAAACTTTTGAACAGTCAGACCTACACAGCAACTTTCTGTCTTGCACAAAGTTAAGATGTCAGCAGATAGGCATGTACATGTTATTGTGCATAAAAATGGAGCTTCGTCGTGACTCGATTATTGTGGAAAGAAACAAGAGCGTCAGGCCAATCGCTCGGCATGTTTGCGTTAACATCGATACTGTTGGATCTACATTTCTAGGCGTTTTTTTGAGGCACATGGGCCTGCGTTTCTTGCATTCCCAATTCTTAATGCTAAGGCTTGCTGCTCTGGTTCACTGGGTGTCCGTCCAAACCACTGGTGCCCTGTGCGGTCGGGTCTATGCCAACGCATCCCAGACCGCTCGGATCGTGCATCGGAGGTGGCTCTGCATAGATACCCAGCACACAGGTTCACTGCCCGAATCCAGCCCCGACAGCACGGCTGTGTTCGGAATAACACGCTAGCGTACGGTTGCTGCGGCTGCAGTGTGTAGTATGGATACTGTGCAATGCGCTTTAAATGGGATGAAATGTGGAAAAACACCCAGGTTCATTTCCAAGATTAACTGAATTAAACATGCAACGTCATGAAATCACGTGAAACGTTAATTGTGGAATAATGCCTACCGTTTCGCATACTGTTTCTCACGCAGTAAGCAGCACGCTAGCCTTCCATTCCGAACACAGCCCGAGGCTCGCGTTTAGTCCCTCTGATATGTTTTGTTTCAAACCAAGGTACTGCAGCTTCAAGTATTTTGCATTACATAGAATATTCTTTTTATAAATTAGTTAACGTATACATTTTTTCAATATTCAGACATATACTATCATATATACAGTACAATAAAATGCTCTCATTCTTTCATGACCATTTTTTTCTTCTTTTTTTCCTTTTTTTTTCCAAAGAGAATCCCTGAGATGTATGTCGACAGTCGCTAAGTTTCCACAAGAGCAAGCACAATGGGGTTGAAGACTGTGTGTGTGTGTGTGTGCGCGCGCGCGCGCGCGCGAGACATACGAAACAGCACTGCAAAGCCACGCAATTAGCCTGGTGAACTGAAAAGGAAACTCAAAAAATGGAGAAGTGTTTTTGTTTTTCTCGTTTCTAACACTTCTTTAGTACACTGGTAACGTGTGACTGGTTCAGGAAGGAGTAAAGCTGAAGCCGTACGAGGTACTTGTCACTTAGGATGGAGGTGTTGTTTGGTTTAAAGCCATATTTCTTCTTCACTTTGAGGCTGTGAATGTTTAACAGAGAGATCTGGAGTGCTGTGAGGACTTTCGCCACTGGACAACATATACTCAGTGTAAACCGTAACATCGTGACATACTCTCACACGCTTTCACACAAATAAAGGGGAAATGCACAAACTTCCACAACATGACAACGTTCCACTTTTTTTTTTCCATTTTTTTTACGCAAACGTAAGTCTATACACATAATACCGGTGTGGTTCGTATTGTTTTTGTCGTTTCTTTTTTTACTTAAAAAGCGTACAAAGGTGGACTAGCCGAACCGCTCGCGCACGAGCATCATGAGTTTCTTTTTGCCTTTGTATATCTGTTTCAGGTTGTCTATGAACTGTGTGAACTGAATGTGTCCGTCGTGCGCCATGAGGAAAGTCTCTCTGGCTTTGCTGAGGAACTCGATGAACTCGCTGTAGTGCCGCGGGCTGATGTGCGTGAGCCGCGAGTGCGTCGTGTTGATGTAGGCCCCGATCGTAGCGTCCAAGAGCTGTCTTAGCGGGGCTTTGTCCAACGACATCAACTTCCCAGAGTTCCTGCGGCTGTGCAGCGCCACCATGCCAGGCGTGGTCAGCGTGCAACGCCGCAATATGTCCGACAGCACGGTGGCGCACTTGACGCTCTTCACCACCAGCGGGATGATGGCGGCCAGCTCGTTCTTTCCCAGCGAGTGGCTGAGCGCACAAGCCCACAGCACGTCGTTGATGGCGGGATGCGTGTCCTGGTTGTAGCTCAGGTTCAAATGCACCATCGCGAGCGTGGCCAGTTTGTACGCGCGCATGGGGTAGCCACGGTGCTCCATGTAGCGTGCGATGGTGAACAGCTGCGTGTAGCTCATGCCCGTGGTGGCCGCATCCAACACGATCTGGTAGGCCGTCTCGAAGGCGATGTGGTCCTTCTCGCAGAGCGTGAGAGCCGACAACGCGCAGTTCTGAGGGTCCTTCATGGCGCACTGCAGGGCTAACGTCCGCGCGCTGCTCGCCAGGTTCTCCTGCTGATGGCAGTCCAGGTGCAGCCGTACGATGGTGCTGTTGGACATGACCGTGGTGGCCACGATGCTCGTGGCCTCGGTGGGCGTGAAGAGGGTAAACCAGCTCTGCATGATGCTGTCCAGTGCGTAGACCCCTGCAGACACAGACAGGGGAGCAGAATGTCACTCAACTTCCAAAAAACAAAACTGTCCCTGTTTACTTTCTTTATACATGTTCGTACTGTGCTTAATTTGTCAGAGCACATAAAAAGTCTTCATGATATTTAATCAAAAAGTCATAAATTATATTTATACACAAAATGTCATTGAGTAATTTGTAAATGATTTTATTGATTAATTTAAATAATGACAATTTAAATATATAATTTATGAATTTATTTGATAGTATATAAAAATGTTAGTAATAAATAAATAAGTAATTATATATATTTTTATAAATTATATGATTTTTTACAATATTTTATATTTTTTATATTTGATATAATATGTATATATTTTACATTTAAATAATTGTATAATTTTATAATGTTAATATTTAATTCATGAAATTAATAATGCATCCATGATGATTTTCATTTTCATGATCAATTTTTTTATTATAATTTTTGCAATAGCTGTGGAACAATTTTTTTTTATTATTTAATAAAAGTAATTTCATTATATTATTTTACTATTAATAAACTTAACTATTGAATAGTATTTTTTAAATCAAAAGGCATTTATTGCAATTTTGTAAAAAAAAAAAAAAAAAAAAAAAAAAAAATTGACGTATGACTGAGTATTTCTGTGCCAAAAATCTTACTTCCGGGGTTCGTGCAAGTTTCGTAGAGAGTTTTACGATAACGAGGGTGGAACTCCTTATATGGAAATTTCTCCCGGAAGAGCGCGCCCACGCAAGCATCGACCAGAGTGAGAGCGAGAGCGAGATCGCACCCATCAACGCGCTTCATCCGGCGGCAGTGCTGCACGGGACTTGCTCGGGAAGAATGTCTCCAATCCAAAAGAAGTGTGTTTTTGGTTGTAAGGGAAAGATAACTTTGTTCAGCTTCCTAAAGTACCCAGCGTTATGTAAACGGGATACAGTTTGTTTTTCCGGGGCAGCAGAGTTTCACAAGTGTGTTTGTTGATGAATGTTTTATAAACAAGGCCCAGTTCGACGCTGGATTTGCACATCGTATCGTTTGATACTGAAAGAAGGAGCAGTCCCAGCTATAAAAGATCCCGGTCATGATTCAGAACTGCTGATGGTAAGTGAAACGGCATCAAATGTCTGTTTTGTTGGCATTCGGCGGCCAAGTGCTCATCACTCTTTAGCTCCGCCCACGGCGCGCCTCCAGGAGCTCGGCTTTTTCCGGAGAGAATCGTAAAGCTGTATATTTCTTTTATAAATATGATAAAACTAAAGACTTTTTGGAGATATGAAGGATGCAGTACTACTCTATAGGTACTCAAGATTAACATGAGATTGGGTGAAACTGTGTGTTATGCCCCCTTTAAAATTTCAATTTCAATAGCTGCAATTTTATATAAGCAACAAGTCACTCATGGCTGATTATTAGGTTATTCAACCCAGTTTCGCTACCATACCATGGTAAAATCACTGTAACAGCCTTGATTGCCTAATTGCTTTTTTGTAACTGGCCAAAATCTGGTAACAGTGAAAGCTGAAGGCTCAAACTTACCAACTTCTGTGGCACATGTGACTAGCCATCGTACCATCTCTCGCCGCCGCCAGTTCAGCGTTGAAAGCGTCATACGCATTACCTGCGATTTATTAGAAAAGAGAAGGTAAGGAAATGGGCAAAAACAGGTAAAGTGGAGATCACAGTGTGCTGATGGATGAAGAGGTGGATGGAGACCTGAAGACCCAGCTCCAGGGAGACCTTCAGCAGAGTGATGTCCGGCAGACTGTCCATGAGCGTCGCTATCTTAAAGGCATCCTGCGCCAGTTTGAAGATATGAGAGGAGGAGTGAATGTTCTTCTGTATGGTCTCTAATACTGTCTCTAACCTTCGAGCATCACCTACAAACAACACCGAAAAAAATAACGCATGTTAAGACATAAGAATGTTCTGTATCAATGGTTTCCACACAGTAAAGCCATCAAAACTATGAAATATAAAACACGGAAGTATGCAAATTATGCACCGACCAAAAAGAGAGAGAGAGAGAGAGAGAGAGAGAGAGAGAGAGAGATTTATATATATTTTATAAGGATGTAACGATGCACCCGAGCTGGTTGAACATCGATACAAATATGTAATGATTTAAGTTGGTTGAGATGCTAAACGAATCGCGATACAGTAGGGGGTGGCAGATTTCTCCTTTTTTCTCTCATAGTTGAGGTATACCTATGATGAAAATTACAGGCCTCTCTCATCTTTTTAAGTGGGAGAACTTGCACAATTGGTGGCTGACTAAATACTTTTTTGCCCCACTGTATCTCTCTGTCTGTATGAATGTATCTGACTGTCTTTAGAAAAGTTTAGATGGTATTGTCATTTTGCCTCTGTATAATCCAGTTGAGTGTTTATTAGTGCAGTGCTGCTTTGTTTACAGCGGTAACCAAGGAAACGCTATATTGCTGCTGTTCCCCAAGCGCCACCTGCTGTCAGAGAGTGAATTTGTGTTCTCATTCAGCCCGTCTGCTGTTTTTGTTTTGTGCAGATGTTTTATGTAATATGGTTTCACAAAGCTTAAGTCAGACCATTCTGTTTTAGCTTCAAATTTTAATTTAGATTAAAAATTTCTTGCCTTTTTAAAAAAATTTATTCAGCATCTTTGTTTGGATCATGAATAAAGTGCAGTGGTTGCCTCTAATTTTGAATGGAAAGAGCACAGACAAAGCCTTAGTTTGTTTATATGAAGAGATTTATTTGTTTTAAAATTTCAATCTAGTTATTTCAGTTTCACAAAGAAATGTACAGCATTTTGTCCAAGCAATCATAAAAGGACAACTTTTCATTTATAATTGATCTTAAAACTAATTTTGTTATCTGAAAGCTGAATAAATAAGCTTTCCATTGATGTATGGTTTGTTAGGATAGGACAATATTTGGCCGACACACAACTATTTGAAAATCAGGAATCTGAGGGTGCAAAAAAATCTAAATATTGGTTGCAATGCATATTACTAATCAAAAATTAAGTTTTGATATATTTACAGTAGTTACTTAATGTCCTAATTATTTTTGGCATAAAAGAAAAATCTATAATTTTGACCCATACAATGTATTTTTGGCTATTGCTACAAAAAAATACCGCGACTTAAGACTGGTTTTGTGGTCCAGGGTCACATATAATATGTAAAATATACTTATATATATATATATATATAAATTGTTAATAATAATTAATATATTATTTATGCATTCATTATGTGTGATGGATTCACACAAGTGATGGAAATTTTGACATGACTGGCCATTGTTGTAAACACTGCAAACAGGCACCAGTGACCTTGGAGAAACATCAAGCACTCAGAAACCCTTTTGCCCGTCTACAGCACTGCATCGCACGCACGCACACACACAAACACACACACACAGCTACACAATGAGCCGTGAGTCAGCACTAGTGCCAGACGCCCGACATGATGCAAGACGCTGAGAAAACCATCAAATGCTCAGTTCTGGGACAGGATTTCTATTTATCGCCAGCATGTTGATTTCCTCTGATTTCAGCTTCTCTGCACTGCGGTGCGATTAGATCTTAAAAATAGTGCTGCAGATTTGTAACTTCTCCAAGCGTGTTGTTTCTCCAAACTGAGGAGACGAATACAGGTTTGATTTTATGGTCGGGCTCGTTGTTTTGCAGTCTGCTAGCGGAAATGTGGTACACAGGCCTGCCATTAAGCAAACAGCGCTGTTGTCACAGTAATAGCAGCCTGCGCATGAGTGATGGACACGCTGGCCAATAAGCAAACAGCGCTGTTGTCACAGTAATAGCAGCCTGCGCATGAGTGATGGACGCGCTGGCCAATGCGACGGTCTAACCTTTGGCTGCAGTGAGCATGGTGGAGGCCAGCTCGCACTGCTGGGACTCGATGTGGCTGAGGGTGAACCATCGCGGGTAACGATTGGGGACGACTGATACTATATGGTGAGGCCGGGACATGTCGCCCGAAGGAGCCATGGATTCCAACACTGGTAACCTGCAAACAAAAAAAGACATACAGATCAACACTAGTGTTATTTTCCAAACCACAACCTGTGGAGGAGTACAGTCAATCATCAATAAAACACAACAGTGGTATAAGTAAATGTTGCATATTTAGCCTAAAACTGTATTTTTCAGGCTTTTCCAACTAATGTGCATGAAAGACGATACTTCCATTCCAACAACCATGATTTCTCCCATTTATTTACTATGAGTGGTCTGCTGTAATCACAGACTGTACAAGAAAATAAATAAATAAATGAATCTCAGGTATAGATGCATTAAAATATTTGTGAATCAGTTTAAACTAATCATTACATGTGGACAATATACAATATATATATATATATATATATATATTATTATA
>NW_015505289.1:972319-1006135 GCF_001515645.1 Sinocyclocheilus grahami | reverse complement strand
AAAGACACCAGAAACAAAATTGTAGACTTGCACCAGGCTGGGAAGACTGAATCTGCAATAGGTTAGCAGCTTGGTGTGAAGAAATCAACTGTGGGAGCAATTATTAGAAAATGGAAGACATACAAGACCACTGATAATCTCCCTCGATCTGGGGCTCCATGCAAGATCTCACCCCGTGGGGTCAAAATTATCACAAGAACTGTGAGCAAAAATCCCAGAACCACACGGGGGGACCTAGTGAATGACCTGCAGAGAGCTGGGACCAAAGTAACAAAGGCTACCATCAGTAACACACTGCGCTGCCAGGGACTCAAATCCTGCAGTGCCAGATGTGTCCCCCTGCTTAAGCCAGTACATGTCCAGGCCCGTCTGAAGTTTGCTAGAGAGCATTTGGATGATCCAGAAGAGGATTGGGAGAATGTCATATGGTCAGATGAAACCAAAATATAACTTTTTGGTAAAAACTCAACTTGTCGTGTTTGGAGGAGAAAGAATGCTGAGTTGCATCCAAAGAACACCATACCTACTGTGAAGCATGGGGGTGGAAACATCATGCTTTGGGGCTGTTTTTCTGCAAAGGGACCAGGACGACTGATCCGTGTAAACGAAAGAATGAATGGGGCCATGTATTGTGAGATTTTGAGTGAAAACCTCCTTCCATCAGCAAGGGCATTGAAGATGAAACGTGGCTGGGTCTTTCAGCATGACAATGATCCCAAACACACTGCCCGGGCAACGAAGGAGTGGCTTCGTAAGAAGCATTTCAAGGTCCTGGAGTGGCCTAGCCAGTCTCCAGATCTCAACCCCATAGAAAATCTTTGGAGGGAGTTGAAAATCCGTGTTGCCCAGCGACAGCCCCAAAACATTACTGCTCTTGAGGAATGGGCCAAAATACCAGCAACCGTGTGTGAAAACCTTGTGAAGACTTACAGAAAATGTTTGACCTCTGTCATTGCCAACAAAGTGTATATAACAAAGTATTGAGATGAAATTTTGTTATTGACCAAATACTTGTTTTCCACCATAATTTGCAAATAAATTCTTTAAAAATCCTACAATGTGATTTTCTGGATTTTTTTTTCTCCTTTTTTCTCTCATAGTTGAGGTATACCTATGATGAAAATTACAGGCCTCTCTCATCTTTTTAAGTGGGAGAACTTGCACAATTGGTGGCTGACTAAATACTTTTTTGCCCCACTGTATCTCTCTGTCTGTATGAATGTATCTGACTGTCTTTAGAAAAGTTTAGATGGTATTGTCATTTTGCCTCTGTATAATCCAGTTGAGTGTTTATTAGTGCAGTGCTGCTTTGTTTACAGCGGTAACCAAGGAAACGCTATATTGCTGCTGTTCCCCAAGCGCCACCTGCTGTCAGAGAGTGAATTTGTGTTCTCATTCAGCCCGTCTGCTGTTTTTGTTTTGTGCAGATGTTTTATGTAATATGGTTTCACAAAGCTTAAGTCAGACCATTCTGTTTTAGCTTCAAATTTTAATTTAGATTAAAAATTTCTTGCCTTTTTAAAAAAATTTATTCAGCATCTTTGTTTGGATCATGAATAAAGTGCAGTGGTTGCCTCTAATTTTGAATGGAAAGAGCACAGACAAAGCCTTAGTTTGTTTATATGAAGAGATTTATTTGTTTTAAAATTTCAATCTAGTTATTTCAGTTTCACAAAGAAATGTACAGCATTTTGTCCAAGCAATCATAAAAGGACAACTTTTCATTTATAATTGATCTTAAAACTAATTTTGTTATCTGAAAGCTGAATAAATAAGCTTTCCATTGATGTATGGTTTGTTAGGATAGGACAATATTTGGCCGACACACAACTATTTGAAAATCAGGAATCTGAGGGTGCAAAAAAATCTAAATATTGGTTGCAATGCATATTACTAATCAAAAATTAAGTTTTGATATATTTACAGTAGTTACTTAATGTCCTAATTATTTTTGGCATAAAAGAAAAATCTATAATTTTGACCCATACAATGTATTTTTGGCTATTGCTACAAAAAAATACCGCGACTTAAGACTGGTTTTGTGGTCCAGGGTCACATATAATATGTAAAATATACTTATATATATATATATATATAAATTGTTAATAATAATTAATATATTATTTATGCATTCATTATGTGTGATGGATTCACACAAGTGATGGAAATTTTGACATGACTGGCCATTGTTGTAAACACTGCAAACAGGCACCAGTGACCTTGGAGAAACATCAAGCACTCAGAAACCCTTTTGCCCGTCTACAGCACTGCATCGCACGCACGCACACACACAAACACACACACACAGCTACACAATGAGCCGTGAGTCAGCACTAGTGCCAGACGCCCGACATGATGCAAGACGCTGAGAAAACCATCAAATGCTCAGTTCTGGGACAGGATTTCTATTTATCGCCAGCATGTTGATTTCCTCTGATTTCAGCTTCTCTGCACTGCGGTGCGATTAGATCTTAAAAATAGTGCTGCAGATTTGTAACTTCTCCAAGCGTGTTGTTTCTCCAAACTGAGGAGACGAATACAGGTTTGATTTTATGGTCGGGCTCGTTGTTTTGCAGTCTGCTAGCGGAAATGTGGTACACAGGCCTGCCATTAAGCAAACAGCGCTGTTGTCACAGTAATAGCAGCCTGCGCATGAGTGATGGACGCGCTGGCCAATGCGACGGTCTAACCTTTGGCTGCAGTGAGCATGGTGGAGGCCAGCTCGCACTGCTGGGACTCGATGTGGCTGAGGGTGAACCATCGCGGGTAACGATTGGGGACGACTGATACTATATGGTGAGGCCGGGACATGTCGCACGCTGGCCAATGCGACGGTCTAACCTTTGGCTGCAGTGAGCATGGTGGAGGCCAGCTCGCACTGCTGGGACTCGATGTGGCTGAGGGTGAACCATCGCGGGTAACGATTGGGGACGACTGATACTATATGGTGAGGCCGGGACATGTCGCCCGAAGGAGCCATGGATTCCAACACTGGTAACCTGCAAACAAAAAAAGACATACAGATCAACACTAGTGTTATTTTCCAAACCACAACCTGTGGAGGAGTACAGTCAATCATCAATAAAACACAACAGTGGTATAAGTAAATGTTGCATATTTAGCCTAAAACTGTATTTTTCAGGCTTTTCCAACTAATGTGCATGAAAGACGATACTTCCATTCCAACAACCATGATTTCTCCCATTTATTTACTATGAGTGGTCTGCTGTAATCACAGACTGTACAAGAAAATAAATAAATAAATGAATCTCAGGTATAGATTCATTAAAATATTTGTGAATCAGTTTAAACTAATCATTACATGTGGACAATATACAATATATATATATATATATATATATTATTATAATTACTATACTATAATTCTATATTTAATGGCATGGAGCTAATTACCAAGCTATCTACAAAGGGAATTGTATTATGAGGAGATCAGCCCTCGTCTGAGCCAATGCCATGGAGAGCAGTTATTTGGAAGCCACGGTCTTTTTATAGAGAAAGTCAATACTGAGCCCGAAGCTCCTGCGCTGGCTAAATTTAGGTGGATTTTTGTTTGATACCATCGACTTTATATGTGTATCCTGAGCTGCAAATGCCCCGGTAAACACAATCCAATCAAAATATAATACAATACCAGACAGATTTGGTAACAGGACTTTTTTGTGTGTATGTAGGTTGGTCAAAAAACTAAAATTAATAAAACATATGAGAGGAAATCCGTGACAAGATGTCGATATAAATCTGTTGGACCAGCCTGAAGTTGGAAATCTTGCCAGAACCAGCCATAAAGCAACATACAATCAAAGATAACACTGATGGTCACAGCGAAATCTCACGAGTCCACTGCGCTTAACTGCATTTAAACATCAAATACGTTCAGACTGGCTGTGATAGCGGTGCGCAACATTTTCACTTTCAGTATGGACGGACAAATTATTGCATTACACCTATTTAGGACACGGTTTATGAATTTCTGTTGCACATTGGCACTCACACAAATTTCATTGTAAATCATTCATAGAATCATTCTTGCATAAATGCTCACAGCAGTTTCCATCAATGGATTTTTGAGGTCATGTTACTAAAATCCACTCGCTACTATCACCTCTCACTTGCATTTCTATTTTGCACCAATTTGCCTGAAAGTGACAATTTTGTTTGCTTGAACACATGGGAAGGAAGATTTACTCAAGATTACAATTTTGCACAAACATTAAATTTGCAACCTGGATGGAAACATCTATATTTATGTATATAAGAACAAGCAGAACTGATTTCTGTGTTGATTCGTAAAACTAAACATACTGTTGCTTTGAAACGGGTGTCTCCAGTTTTGCGCATATATTAAATTTGCAACTTGAATGGAAACATACATATGGAAGCGAATGTGAAAATTGACATAAGAAGAAGCAGAACTGATTTCAGTGTTAATAATTCATAAAACAAATCGTAAATTGTTTCTTTGAATTAAAAATACCAATTTACACAAGATTCCAATTTTGCGCATTTATATATTAATTTTGCAAATTGCATGGAAACATCTATACTTGGGTGAATGCAACAATTTATATAAGAACAAGCAGAAGTGATTTCTGTGTTAATTCGTAAAACTAAACACTGTTGCTTTGAAACAAATATATTAATTTACATAAGAATCCAATTTTACACATATTTTAAATTTGCGAATTGGATGGAAAAATACATATTTAAGTGAACGTGACAATTTACATTAGAACAAGTAGAACTGCTTTATGTAAATGTACATATTTTTGTGTAAAGTTTTGGTAAAAAAAAAAAAAAAATTGCTTAAATGTACATATTAGCGGTTTTAAAGTTACAATTTATGCTTAATTTAATGAATTACTACAAGAAAATAAATTTTGCTTCTTATTTCGTAAAACTTAAAAAAAATGTTTTTAATTTTGGCAAGATTCCAATTTTTAAAAATTAAGTAATCGCGAAAATTTGCATAAGAACAGGCAGAACTGATTTTGGTGTTCATTTGTAAAGCTAAGCATAAACTGTTGCTTTGAAACGAATGTCAATTTATGCAAGAATAGTTGAACAATTTTCATTCTGCTTGTGTTTCATGAATGTGTTGTGTATGCGTGTGTATATGCTGACAAAGACTTCATTTAAATATTCAAAATATGTATTAAACAGGTTTTGTAAAGGCGCATGAATAACTGCTGCTGATAATGTAAAATTGACGCTAACACACACACAGGGTTTGTAACAGGCACACGTACACAAACGGCCACAAACGCACACAGGGAGTCGAGGGGGTGTGTGGGGTGAAAAGAGCGCTCTGCGTTACCTCTGCAGCCCAAATTAGACTCAACGACACGTATTTATTATTCACACTTTTTCAAAAACTCATTTTCAGTGGCCATGAATTATTTAGCAGTTTTCCAAGCAAAAGGCGCCTTTTGATTAAACGGAGCCCCAGATAACCTCACGCCCAACACACACACATCTGAGAATCAGCGAAGACTTAACCGTGCCTTCTCAGAGTGAGTGAAGACGGTAAAAACAATAGATGCGAGGGGAAACTAAGCCACAGCCGTGGGCGTGTTCTTTACTGTAGGTGGACGTGACGGATTTGGGAGCAGAGTGTCGCCCGTGCGGCCTGTGGAAACTCACCGCATTGCTCTCAGTGCAATTTTGTACGCCAGTTCGGCATCGTGAGGTAGGAGGCATGTGAAGAGATACTTGGCAAACGTGTGCATCGGAACGCTCTCTCTATAGATGAGCTCTCCCAAACCACTGTAGGGCCCACCTGCAAGAGAACAACACACCCGTTCAGATACACAAAAACATCCAGGAACAATCGCAGTTACCATTTAAATCAGGGATTCCTAAATTGTTTTGTCAGCCAATTTTTATATTTACTTTAAGTCCCCCCCCCTGATATTTTAACCCTATAAAGCCTACTATACTACATATTGAATATGCATATTTATATATACATATTTAAAACGCAAGGCCTCTAAATGATCAACATGATCAAACCTGCTGTACACAATCTACTAGAACTACTCTTTTTTTAACAAGTAAAAGGCCTTTAACAACTGCACCAAATTGCACACTTTTGCTCAGCTTGGGCCTTTGAATAAAACTGAGGTCGTTTTTTTCCCCTTTAAGCTCCAATTTTTCACGATATCACACTGTATGAGCCATAAAAGTCTGATTATCAAATATGATCAATTACAGATGTTGTGTAAAGGCTCAATAAACCATTGCATTTCAAATTTCAGTATAAATTTGCATTGCATTATTTTTCTATTATTTAATGTTAGGATTTGCGGATTTAAGTTAATATGACAAATTTAACACGTTCACATTTTTATGGTTCTTCAATGTAGGTTAATGGCCATATGACATAAAAGTAAACTTTTTTTCTCATTATGATTTAAAACTACAGATTTATTTTAAGTTGACACTTTTATAAATGTAATTAAATATTAGTTTTGCATCAACTCATCAGTTTGTGAAACACTGATTTAAATGAACACAGTTATTAATTTTCATTCATAAGCACTACTCAATTTATTAAGGTGTAAAACTTTTGTGAAATGTTTAAAACAGCACATACAGACACATAAGATGTAGATGAAACCTAGAGAAAGCAATTTCTTACATTTCATTAGTTATTTCCATCACCAATATTAACAGCAAGTCTGAAAATGCAAAAGTGTGAACAATGACTTGAATAAAACTGTCGTACAACTTCAGAAGATACAGCACATGCCCTCCTGAAGGTGTGAGATGTGGTTAGAAATGCACAGATTTGTGGGTACAAACAGCGTGTAAGAGTGTGTATGTAAGAAATAAACGCCTTTGGGGGTTCATGTTTCACCACAAAACCAAGTGATGCACACACACCCAAGATACCCTTCTGCATGACACATCAAAACCACAAAGTACTGTGGTGCTACCATAACTTTAACGGTATTTGCATTCTACTTCAAATACCACTATGGTATTGTAAGCATATCGCCATCGGTTTCTTTCCAGCATCATAGTTTGGTCATACTGCAGGTCAAGAGTGAACACGGATAACATCTTCTCTGAAACAAGTAACGTTATCCATTTCCAGGTGAAATGCACAAAAAGCAGGCCGTGGTGTTTCTGGGGCAAGTGCTGCATTGTGGGTAATCTGCTCACAGAACGTTTTACAGATCCTCCCCCTCCTCATCCTCAAACCAGATGAAAACCACACTCCCACTTTCAAGCATGCAGGCCTTTTCACACTTGCCTACAATATAAACTGCAATGCTAGAAGCCATATGTGAGAGCTTAGCTTTCCCTGTCATTAGATTATTTTCGACTGAGAGGGCAGCGACCACAAGCCACTTCACAATTACACACGGCACTGGACATACAAACAGACAAACTAACCAAAATAAACATTCATAAGAGGCATACGTGCTGCCTACATAGGCAGCTACCTAGGCAGCATCTCAACCAAAATAAAACCTCAAATGTGATGCTCTACATAGACAGAAACTCACAAATAGCGCTCCTCATGTGAAGCTCATGGAAATTGACTAGTTAGCATATTGCTAAGTTAACTGTAAGAATAAAAATACATTACACACAAAAGTTTCATTAAATTATATATATTAGTATAACTAAATATTCATGTATTTATCTCGAATAATTAGCCATCAAGGATTCATGATCTCCACAGAGATTGTTGCAAAGTATTCTGGGATTGCCTTTTTTGCGGGGCATGATCATGCTGCCTCATAACATCCCTTGTTTTGGTTAAATTATAAAAATGTATTTATTTATTAAAAAATAAATAAAATGCAGGACATATTCCCATATAGAATACAATGTTTGGTCAAACTCTGTTCAACTGAACCTTAGTAAGTATCTGCTTATGTAGCCAGTTTATGACAGCAAGGCAGCTCACTAGGGCTTGGAACAGAGCTACAGTCACGTCTTGCTGAAGATACTAACTGAAAAAACACACACACACACACACACACACACACACACACACACACACACACACACAAGAGCTGAGCATGCTAACTCTATTACAGCGTGTGCTGGAAGGGGGTGACGTGCTCTGGATGTCTCTCAGTGGGAGAACGCTCTTGTTTTGATGGATTTTCACATTTGGCCAGAACTCCCCCAAACCCTGTAGCCAATAGAATGCATGCCTTCCTGTTTATTGTGCCCCCGTCATGCTCTTGGCATATGCTGGGTGGAGGAATCCACACAGCGGGGTCACTTTATCGGTTTCTCTTCATTCTTTCAAAACAACCCAGTGGCATTCAGAGGCGGCTCTGTAGGCAAAGACCGTTTCGTTTTACTCCCAACACCAGCCGCGAGTGAAACAAACAGCCTCGTCCACCACTGAGCGCCTTTACACATGCTTGAACACCGCTCTGAGGGAAATGAAACAGAGTCTGAAACTTTGTTAAAAGAGGAAAACAACTAGGTTTTCTGAAGAAAACAAGAATGGTTCTTGCCCCTGCAAAACATGCCACCATGATGTTGAAGTTAACTTCACAACTTTGCCAGCTAATCCATTGCTTAAGGTTCTGAATGGTTTCTACGACATTGCTAGGCAGTTCTAGGTGGTTAAGAGTCAGTTGCTAAGGTATTCTTAGTGGTACTAGTGCCTTGCAAAGTAAGAAACCATCTAACAAAGCCCTACCTTCGCATCTGACCAGCATCCACCCCGAACACCCGACCAATGCCCTAGAAATTATTCAGAAACATTAGAAATGGATTAGCAAATACTGGGAATGTTCCTAAGCTAACTTCAACATCAGTGTGGCGAATTTTGCAGGGAAGTCATCCATGATGTTGTGATCCCTAGATAGATTAGCTTAGCAACATGCGAACTTTATGTCTAGAGCCCTAGATTTTACTATGTATTTTTCATGCTTATACAGTACCAACATCCAGAGCAACACCTTCTACAACAACAACTGAATCAGCTAATCAAGGTCTTCAAGATTACTAGAAATTTTCAGTCAAGTGTGTTGAAGCAGGTTGTAGCTAAACTATGCAAGAAGGCAGCCCTCCGAGAGCAGAATTGGACACCCTTGGTATACAGTACGTGCTATTCTAGAGCAGATATTTAAAGACATGCTTCAGAAACTATTTGGCTAGATAAAAACAAAAGGACTTTTGCGCAAACCCCTCCCTTAAAACAGCAAACGGGCCATGTATATTTAAAAAAAAACATCAAAATACCCTGGATTTCTGATCGTTCATGTCATTATTATTTTAAAGGGATAGTTCACCCAAAAATGAAAATTCTGTCATTAATAACTCGCCTCATGTCGTTCCAAACCCGTAAGACTTTCCATCTTCTTCAGAACACAAATTAAGATATTTTTGATGGAATCTGAGAGCTTTTTGACCTTGCATAGACAGCAAGAGAACTACCACGTTAGAGTCCCAGAAACATAGTAAGGATATCGTTAAAATAGTCCATGTAACATCAGTGGTTCAACCGTAATTTTATGAAGCGACGAGTATACTTTTTGTGCGCAAAGAAAACAAAAATAACGACTTTATTCAACAATTCTTCTCTTTCCTGTCAGTGTCTGTCACTTTTCAAGAGAGTACCACGACGCTTGCGTGTGCATTCCTCTGCTTGGAAACAAGGTTTTGTTTTCTCGGATTTCATCAAAAATATCTTAATTTGGGTTCCGAAGATAAACTAAGGTCTTACGGGTTTACGTAAGCCGACGCAGGGTGTTGATGATGGCGATGGCCAATCGCAGTGCTTCCCGTGGGTAACCGTGAGATCTCAGTGCATCTACTCTGGCACAAGCCGTAGGGACGTGTTCTGTGATAGAAACCCCCCCAAAAAATCCTTTAATAAACCTCAGACGGGCACAATAGAAACATATTCACCCGCACACAAAAAGGCTAGCGAGACAGAAAATAATAATACCTTTCATTTTGTTAGAAACTCTTGTTCTCGCTCCCTATAAAGCCGCTATTCATTGCTTTTTTTTCTTAAACATTGTTGTGCTTTTTTCCTTAATGCTATAGTCTGCATAACACAAAGAGGCGAGTCAAGCAAACGTCTTTTTCTGGTCGAGCCGCTCACCGTGCCACAGGGGCCAGCCGCGAGAGTCAAAGAGCGAATTTTCAGTGTTGTCATGGTAACAGTAGTTGGTGAAGAGGTCGTCGTTGATAATGTGCTGTAAGTGGCTGTCTTGCCAGTGGAGATCGCATGCCTCGATGGCTCGTGTGAAAACCGTCCGATGGGGCCGGGTGCCCGAATCTGAGGACGAAGAAGAGGAGGAAGAGGAGGAGGAGAGACAGGGAAAGCGGAAAGGAAATTGCTCTGTCATTCTCAATGCTAGCTCTGAGAGCAAGGCCCCCGGGGGCCTGTCAGTCAGGGGCAAACAGTAAAACCTTCGGAAATAAGTCCGTAGATTAGAGCAGCGAGCTGAACTGTCATTCACAGGTGGTACAGATACCGACATGACCGCTGCAAGGTGGCTTTACTTGGGCTGGGTGATATAGCTATAATTATTATTAGATCAAGCCTTTTGACAATATTCAATATGCACAAACAAAGTAAACAATGCCACGCAGAGATTCCCATAAACATTCTTGAGTGATAACACAAATGAATCATTAAATCAGACATTAAATCAGAAAAGTTTGGGGTCTTATATGCAGAGGTCAGTATCTTCTGCTCAACAAGGCTGCATTTATTTGATAAAAAATACAGTTAAAACAGTAAAACTGTGAAATACTATTACAGTTTAAAATAACTGCTATATATATATTGTAAAATTTTCTATTTGAATTGACTCCTGCCACATACAACCATATTAATAAACGATGCATGGAAAAGCGTGCCACCATTGGCGCTAATGTAAAGATCATGCACTGATGCAACTTATAATCAAATGCTTTCCCCTACCAAACATTCATTTTTAGCAGCAAGAAACCAATTCGACCAGCAATACAGCCCATTTGAGTTTTGAACTCACCTTTCTTGTGGTTTCGGAAGACCTCTAGCTGTTTCTGTTGCTGCCGACGCAGGGTGTTGACGATGGCGATGGCCAATCGCAGTGCTTCCCGTGGGTAACCGTGAGATCTCAGTGCATCTACTCTGGCACAAGCCGTAGGGACGTGTTCTGTGATAGAAACCCCCCCAAAAAATCCTTTAATAAACCTCAGACGGGCACAATAGAAACACATTCACCCACACACAAAAAGGCTAGCGAGACAGAAAATAATAATGCCTTTCATTTTGTTAGAAACTCTTGTTCTCGCTCCCTATAAAGCCGCTATTCATTGCTTTTTTTTCTTAAACATTGTTGTGCTTTTTTCCTTAATGCTATAGTCTGCATAACACAAAGAGGCGAGTCAAGCAAACGTCTTTTTCTGGTCGAGCCGCTCACCGTGCCACAGGGGCCAGCCGCGAGAGTCAAAGAGCGAATTTTCAGTGTTGTCATGGTAACAGTAGTTGGTGAAGAGGTCGTCGTTGATAATGTGCTGTAAGTGGCTGTCTTGCCAGTGGAGATCGCATGCCTCGATGGCTCGTGTGAAAACCGTCCGATGGGGCCGGGTGCCCGAATCTGAGGACGAAGAAGAGGAGGAAGAGGAGGAGGAGAGACAGGGAAAGCGGAAAGGAAATTGCTCTGTCATTCTCAATGCTAGCTCTGAGAGCAAGGCCCCCGGGGGCCTGTCAGTCAGGGGCAAACAGTAAAACCTTCGGAAATAAGTCCGTAGATTAGAGCAGCGAGCTGAACTGTCATTCACAGGTGGTACAGATACCGACATGACCGCTGCAAGGTGGCTTTACTTGGGCTGGGTGATATAGCTATAATTATTATTAGATCAAGCCTTTTGACAATATTCAATATGCACAAACAAAGTAAACAATGCCACGCAGAGATTCCCATAAACATTCTTGAGTGATAACACAAATGAATCATTAAATCAGACATTAAATCAGAAAAGTTTGGGGTCTTATATGCAGAGGTCAGTATCTTCTGCTCAACAAGGCTGCATTTATTTGATAAAAAATACAGTTAAAACAGTAAAACTGTGAAATACTATTACAATTTAAAATAACTGCTATATATATATTGTAAAATTTAATTTATTCTTGTGATGCAAAGCTGTATTTTCAGCATCATTACTCCAGTCTTCAGTGTCACATGATCCTTCAGAAACCTTCTAATATGCTGATTTGCTGCTCAAGACACATTTCTGATTATTATCAATGTTGGAAACAGTTGTGCTGCTTCATACTTTTGTGGAAACTGTGTAAATTTTTTCAGTATTCTGCTGGGCATGAGTGGACATTCAGCTCTAGTGAAGAGCATAGCTGCATGAAACCGTTACCTGGCCATTAGATACTGAGACACCGAGCACAGGAACACAGCACTGAAAAGATAATTGGGTAACAATGCTACCATTTTTTAGCTTTTTTGGCACTGTTAATGATACAGATAACAGAAAAAGGACAGGAAATTACTGAGAGAACATGTCAGATTTATATCACATGTATACGACACACCTGTAAATCATTGTATTCAATAAAAATGGGTGATTTCTGGCAACATGAGTGGCTGTTAGCAATGCAATGAGGGTATATCCAATCTAAAAAACGGTTTAAAATAAACCGCAATACATTTTTTAGGATTCTGTGATGAATAGAAAGTTCAAAATAACAGCATTTATTTGAAATAGAAACATCATAAATGCCTTCACTGTCACTTTTGATCAATTTAATGCATCCTTGCTGAATAAAGACATTAAATTCTTTCAACAATAAATACAAATATTACTGACCCCAAACAGTCTAATAACATTTAAACAGCATATAAAGCACACTGGACTGATTAATTCATCGATTCATTGTTTTATTGTCAACAAAAACATACAATATATCATAAAAATTTGCTATATCACCCAGCCTTAGTGCATCCCAGACAAAAAAAAAAACTCTAATTAAATCTATACAACCTCTGTGCCAACCAGTCTAGAGCCCATTCATACCCAAAATACCCATGCCTTAGGAAAAGGGGAAGTCATTTCTTTGCAATTACCTGTCTGGAGCATGAATATTTATAACAAAACACATCATAAAACCTCTGCAGACGTTGTCGCCTCGGTATAAAAGACCTGACTAATCGAAAAGTTTCAATAGAGCTATTTCCCCCCCGCCCCAACCCTCGCCTTCGCCCAGAGTTATGATTAGCACAGCAAGGACAAAAGCCATGGAAGAAGTACTGAACCGCTGTTATTAGGGGCATTCCATTAGTCACACAAAGCCTAATAAAAGGGGCGCATGGAGGCACGGTTGATTAAAACACCCCGTTTCTGCCCCCACCACCATGACACACACTCACACACACACACACACGCTTACCTTGGTTGCCGTGTGCACCCTGAGGCAAGGCATTGGTTAAATTGGGCAGCTCGTTGCCGTGGTTACCGTCCTCCAAGGGACACACGTCCACACTGTTCCACTTCTTGAGCTGCCTGAGCCAAGCGGCCTTCTGTTCCAGCTTACAGTGGGGGTTTAGCACGATACACATCCACAAGGCACCTGGGAAAGACAGGGAGCGTCAACACAAAGAAATATGGAAGGATGCTTGGCGGTTTCTTAAGAAATAGATGATGTAGGCACCAAAGAAGCTCCGAATCGGCCTGGGAGGTTCATATGGTACCAACAGACACAGAGCTTCATTACATCTGACAGACAAACAGATAAATAGGTCAGCTGACTGCTACCTTTAACACAGACAACCTCCAAGAGCTCGTCCAATTATGTCTTTTATGCCCCACTTTAAACTTGATGGTAATCATATGTCACTAATGACAGCAATGTCTCGGAATCAGCATCATATATTTTTGCTCATGCTTACTGAAGTTGACAAGGAACTGAATGCAATTCTTTTGATTGGATGAAGAACCAGATATGATTTTTAGATTTTTTTCACATCCTGTGTATACACTGTTGACATACGTATTGTTGGGAATGGGATGTAACTTTCTGCTCTATGCTCATTGAAAATGAAGAAACAGAATTGGGATCTGCAAATTTTGGATTCGCAATTTTACAATGCAATTTAATGATGACAACTTCATACACAAAACTGATATCTATCTATCTATATGTATGATTACATGTAATCTGGATTACATGATCGTAATCTGGAAAATGTAACCAGATTACATTACGTTGTAAAATACTTGTAATCAGACTACAGTTTTTTTTATTGATTACATATTCACATGCAGATGCAGACTAAACATAATATTTAAAGTTTTTTATTAAGTGTTTTATTTTGATTGTTGTAATTTTAAAAAGCTTTATTTTCATTTTACATTTTTATGATTCAATTAATCATTAGCTTTTCATTAAACTCACAACCCCCCTGCAGTTTCATCATGAAGTCCAGTTTGGGAAACATTGACGTAATGTAATGTTTGATGCACTTCATGTTGGTAATAACAATAATTGAAATATGTTTTCTTTCTCTTTGTATTTTTATATCAATATGGTACAAGATTATCCTATTTAAATCAATGTAAAAAACAATTTGGGTCAAAAGTAATCAAAAGTAGTCTGATTATATTACCTGAAATGTGTAATGTAAAGGATTACATTACTAACTACTATATATATATAACATTTAAATTGTAATTATAATATTTTTCTCATCCGTTGACCAGCCTTTCAGTGGATTTAGGAATTGACAAGAGGAAAGCCACTTCTAATTGGGCAAGCTGGCACTATTATTGATCAATAATCTAAAAAAAGTGGCCAAAAAGCAGTCTATAATAGTACAATATCTGTGAAAATGGCCGCTGCCAATCTTGATACAATGAGAACAGCACTTCTGTTTACTGCAGTAATCTGATGATGAATAGTCCAGTTGACATGTTGGTTGATCAAAAATTATGGCAGCCAGTGGAGTTTCTACTCTATAAATACACCAAACGCTCACAATCCTTGATTTAAAAAATTAATAAAAATAAGTTAGATGACATCAATCCAGAAATACAGGCCTCTTTCAAGCCAAAGGTACAAAGAAGTTGAGCATAAAGCTCCGGATCAATATGTGTACGTCCCTCACAGGACAAAGCCGCAGAACGTCACTGACGAGCAGCCGCAACCCATGAGGTTCATTTCGCCTCTAATTCATCCCATTGGATGCATTAGGCAGTGATGTATGGAGCCTGACACGAGTGCTGTGCCATACGGATTGTGTATGATGGTTAAATCACTCCCAGAGTGCTCCACAATGACATACTGAGAATACCTGCAAGAGCCAGCTGAGAGAACGAGAACCAGAGATGGAGGAGGGGCGAAGGAGAAAACAACGAGACGGGGGAGAAATGAAGCGAGCGGGAGAGACAAATGTATGATGGCAGAAGAGGAATTAGATAGCGGTGAGAGAAAAGAGGGGAAGACAAAGGAGGAGAGAGAGAAGGAAAGCAGTTGTGATGAAATCTGGAGGAGCACGGGAGGCTCGTGGGGGGATGGGCTCTTTGTTTGGGCATGAAGGACAACAGACGTGGAAGAGATGAGGAAACATGCACCACAGAACATGCAAACAGGACACAGTGGCGTATCTGAAAAATGTAAATCTCAGAGACGTTAATGTCTCTGTGACAGGGGAAGATTGGAGACAGAAGTCAGGGTGCAAATATAATAATATTCATCAAAGTATAATAAAAAATATAATATAATAAGTGGTGTCAAAATAAAAAAGTTTAACGTGCTAAAAATTTTTAACGCAGGGACGGGGCTAGGGTTGGCCACCCCACTCACAACTGCTGCTTCTGTCACTTTTTTTCTTGACAAGAAGTGCATTTATTCAGTCGCAGAACGAGACTTGGGAGACGTTTCAGACACGTGCTCCACTTCACTCCAGCGTCAGGCACGAGTCAAGCGAGTGCGGAAACGGTACTGTGCTCGCAGTGCGTGCTCTTCAATTGCACGCACAAAGGCATCGGCGCGCGCTGTAGCCTATCCTTTCATATCAACCGTGAAATAAACTACGTGCATGCAATGTTGTGGTCAGTTAAGTCATGAAGTTACCAAAAAGGCGATTAAAGCCGCTTTAAAACTGTGCATGCATGTAATATATTTTATATGAGTCACAATTAAGAACATGTTTCTGAAATGGGTTTCAAAACTGTCCTGGAGCAGCCCAGCACTGTCTCCCTCATCTAACACACCCGATTTAACTCGTCAGCTCATTAATAGAGACTTTAAGACCTGAAGTGGTCATCAGAAAATATGATGTGTGTCAGATCCGCGTCACGTTCAGCAACAGCAGGCCTTAAAGAAATAACAGCCAAAACAACTTAATAACCAGCTGCTGTGATGTCTATTAATCAAATGACAAAGAAAAAAAAAAAAGTGGAAAAAAAAAACTTTTAAAGCTTTAAGGATTCATCTATATTTAAAGAGGTCATATGATGTTGCTAAACAGAACATTATTTTGTGTATTTGGTGTAATGAAATGTGTTTAAGTGGTTTAAGGTTAAAAAACACATTATTTTCCACATACTGTACATTATTGTTTCTCCTCTATGCCCCGCCTTTCTGAAACGCGTCGATTTTTACAAAGCTCATCGGTCTGAAAAGCGAGGTGTGCTCTGATTGGCCAGTTATCCAGTGCGTTGTGATTGGCCGAATACCTCAAGCTCATTAATTACTCATTAATTAGTAAAAAATGTTAATCGATTGACAGCACTAAATATAAATATATTATATAATATAATATAAGGTGCAAAGTTTTTTGCTGCAAAATACTACTACTACTAAAATAATAATAATAATAATACATATAATATGATTCCTTTTTTGTGCAGGGAAATAAAATAATAAAATAATTTTTATTTTTAAAATAATGATAAAAATAAAAATAATAATTATTATTATAATTATTATTATAACAACCAACAAATTATAATATAATATAATATAATATAATATATGATTAAAGTTCCGTTGCTACGATGGATTTCCCTCAGTTCATAAAAACAGTCACTTTCTTCATTCCTGAATGATTCAGCCGTTCGAACGAATCAGTTGAATGAATGATTCAGTGATAAAATCAGTGACTTGCTGCCACCTGCTGGCAGATTTAGTTTCATTTTTAGGTAGAACGAGACTTGGGAGACGTTTCAGACACGTGCTCCACTTCACTCCAGCGTCAGGCACGAGTCAAGCGAGTGCGGAAACGGTACTGTGCTCGCAGTGCGTGCTCTTCAATTGCACGCACAAAGGCATCGGCGCGCGCTGTAGCCTATCCTTTCATATCAACCGTGAAATAAACTACGTGCATGCAATGTTGTGGTCAGTTAAGTCATGAAGTTACCAAAAAGGCGATTAAAGCCGCTTTAAAACTGTGCATGCATGTAATATATTTTATATGAGTCACAATTAAGAACATGTTTCTGAAATGGGTTTCAAAACTGTCCTGGAGCAGCCCAGCACTGTCTCCCTCATCTAACACACCCGATTTAACTCGTCAGCTCATTAATAGAGACTTTAAGACCTGAAGTGGTCATCAGAAAATATGATGTGTGTCAGATCCGCGTCACGTTCAGCAACAGCAGGCCTTAAAGAAATAACAGCCAAAACAACTTAATAACCAGCTGCTGTGATGTCTATTAATCAAATGACAAAGAAAAAAAAAAAAGTGGAAAAAAAAAACTTTTAAAGCTTTAAGGATTCATCTATATTTAAAGAGGTCATATGATGTTGCTAAACAGAACATTATTTTGTGTATTTGGTGTAATGAAATGTGTTTAAGTGGTTTAAGGTTAAAAAACACATTATTTTCCACATACTGTACATTATTGTTTCTCCTCTATGCCCCGCCTTTCTGAAACGCGTCGATTTTTACAAAGCTCATCGGTCTGAAAAGCGAGGTGTGCTCTGATTGGCCAGTTATCCAGTGCGTTGTGATTGGCCGAATACCTCAAGCTCATTAATTACTCATTAATTAGTAAAAAATGTTAATCGATTGACAGCACTAAATATAAATATATTATATAATATAATATAAGGTGCAAAGTTTTTTGCTGCAAAATACTACTACTACTAAAATAATAATAATAATAATACATATAATATGATTCCTTTTTTGTGCAGGGAAATAAAATAATAAAATAATTTTTATTTTTAAAATAATGATAAAAATAAAAATAATAATTATTATTATAATTATTATTATAACAACCAACAAATTATAATATAATATAATATAATATATGATTAAAGTTCCGTTGCTACGATGGATTTCCCTCAGTTCATAAAAACAGTCACTTTCTTCATTCCTGAATGATTCAGCCGTTCGAACGAATCAGTTGAATGAATGATTCAGTGATAAAATCAGGGACTTGCTGCCACCTGCTGGCAGTTTTAGTTTCATTTTTAGGTATCATTTCAGTTATTTAAAAAAAAACACATTATTTTCCACATACTGTACATTATTGTTTCTCCTCTATGCCCCGCCTTTCTGAAACGCGTCGATTTTTACAAAGCTCATCGGTCTGAAAAGCGAGGTGTGCTCTGATTGGCCAGTTATCCAGTGCGTTGTGATTGGCCGAATACCTCAAGCTCATTAATTACTCATTAATTAGTAAAAAATGTTAATCGATTGACAGCACTAAATATAAATATATTATATAATATAATATAAGGTGCAAAGTTTTTTGCTGCAAAATACTACTACTACTAAAATAATAATAATAATAATACATATAATATGATTCCTTTTTTGTGCAGGGAAATGAAATAATAAAATAATTTTTATTTTTAAAATAATGATAAAAATAAAAATAATAATTATTATTATAATTATTATTATAACAACCAACAAATTATAATATAATATAATATAATATATGATTAAAGTTCCGTTGCTACGATGGATTTCCCTCAGTTCATAAAAACAGTCACTTTCTTCATTCCTGAATGATTCAGCCGTTCGAACGAATCAGTTGAATGAATGATTCAGTGATAAAATCAGGGACTTGCTGCCACCTGCTGGCAGTTTTAGTTTCATTTTTAGGTATCATTTCAGTTATTTAAATCATATTTCTGTATTCAAGATGTTATATTTAAAACATTAATCTCCACATGAATTTATGAATTTAATTGCACTAATGCAACCTCTGAGCCTCATTAAACGTCTGAAAATTGACCTACAGGCTTGTATTTTGTGTTCTTCTGTGCCACCTCTGTAGTACAAATTAATTTATTAATACTAATTTCATATGATTGGCAACTTATGTCTTATTCTACATATTGTTTTAAATAGAAATTTAAAAAAAAAATTATAAACATACATTTTTGAATTTGACAGATGAAAATGATGCCATTACAAAGGTAAAAAGAAAATACTCCTGTAAGTCACTTTAAGGAGTCAAATGTCAGCTCATATTAGGAGGGCTAATTTTTGATCAGAATGTTTTATTATTGATCAGAAGGTGCTCCTAAATGTTTTAATTAGGAGGACAAGCGCTCCTAATTACAAGAAGAAAAAAAACTGCTCTTAAACTGGGTGTGTGACAGGTATGGCTGAGGAATGGGGTTTGGTCGCAGAAAAATTTTCAGTCAAACTATTTTTTTTGCTTTAAACCCTGCAATATAATAAGAAGTAGACTAAAACAAATATGTTACCAATCATATGAAACTAGTATTAATAAATTAATTTGTACTACAGAGGTGGCACAGAACAACACAAAAGTGGCTTGTACATTTTCAGATGTTTAATGATGCTCAGATGTAGCATCAGTACAATTAAATTCATAAATTCATGTGGAGATTGGTTTTAAATATAACATTTTGAATACAGAAATAGGATTTAAATAACTGAAATAATAAGGTAAAAATGAAACTAAATCCGCCAGCAGGTGGCGGCAAGTCAATGATGTTATCACTGAATCATTCATTCAATTGATTCGTTCGAACGGCTGAATCATTCAGGAATGAAGCAAGTCTTTATGAACTGACGGAAATCCGTCGTAGTGACGGAACTTTAATCCCTGATAATATAATATAATGACTTAATTGCCTCTATGACAGGAGTAGGGCTAGAAATCAATCGAATATTACAGAAAACCTAATTTTCATGAATTCATGATGCTTTGGTTCATGAATGTCAGCATTCTTCAGTGAAAACTAAACTAAAATTCTCAGTAAAATAAATAAGATGTCAAATTCAATGTCCTTACAAACAACATCCACACAACTAGTATAGTTTGATTTGAAAGTGAATGATTCGAATGAGTCGATTCTTTTGAATGATTCATGGATCCAGTTAAAGATACACATCCGGAGTTCTATTTTAACAAATGCTACTAAAACAGTGCTTTGACGATTTGATAAATGAAACTGCGTCTATGTCAGACAAAAAAGTTAATTCACCCATTTTCCAATCGCCCATAGCTTGCCGATAACTAGTTAGTGAACATGCTTAGATGGCATCTTCAACACTTCCAGTGTAGGGAACTTCAAGTCAAAAGGTTGCTTATAAACATTTGTATAAGCATGTATTAAGTGGAAATGAGAATTGGACAATTCCTTATGGTTACCAATCTAGACAGGTGTTAACGGATCTGCGATGAACAAGTCAGTAAATACCACAAACATCTGCAAATAAGATATAATAAAACACCTCAAAATGGTTGTTATGGCTAAACCAAAGCTAAACTCGCCCGTCACATCGTCCGGTCCAGTATTTTATGCAAACTGCTGATTAAAAGCAAAACACATTACATAGTTGTAATTCATTACGACAAGATCACAATAAGTGAAGTGACACACCAGGGAGGGGAGCATGCTACATAGTAATCAAGACGCCGCTGGCTATTTAGCCCGCCATTGTCTTAAACTTGCTGGCTATACGGCTTTGTGTTTGGACAATGTGAAGGATTAGCGCTCGCTAGTGTAATGATCTCATCTGAGAGAAGTCGTGGCCTAATTTCCAGCCTCCTCAGTCATATGTAACCTAGATGAAAAGGAGTCGCTTTCAGCACACAGGCCCCTGTGCCCAGATTAATTAAAACAATATTGAGCTTTGCTGAATAAATTCATCCACACACGCACACAATCACATGCACACATCCCTCCCCCTTCGCTCTGACCGCGTCTTTCACGGGCCTAATTTGAGTTTTCACTCCAAATCTCATCCCTGCTGTCAGCACGCCTGTCTCAAGCAGAAAGCATCCCATGGTTCCACTCTTTCAGAAACACACATGCAATAAACAGTGAATGCTCAAGCAATATAGGCTTTTCTATGGAGTCGACATCGAGGAAAACGACCAACACAACACACAACACAACACAACATAACATATGGGTGCTAAGGTTTTTGTTGGGAAATAATCATTGCAACATAATTCTTTATGATAACATAATTCTAATGATACAATCATCATCATTATTATCATCATTGTCAATGCATATGTTATAATATATTGGAAATCATAATAATGATAATAAGACGAAATAATCTTCATCTTCATAATATAATATAATATAATATACGAGTGCTAAGGTTTTTGCTGGGAAATCATTTATAATATATAATTAAAAGTAATATAATATATAGGAAATAATCATCATCAGTATATAATATTTTATAATATACGGGAAATAAGATAAAGAAGAAATAATCATCTTCAATATATAATGTAATGTAATCCAATTCAATACAATACAATATCATATAATATAATAGGTGCCAAGGTATTTGCAAAAAAATAAAATCTGATTTTCATGAACTAATGATGCTCGGTTCTTGAATGTCGACACACTCTTCTATAACGCTCAATAAAATAATAAGACATCAATGTTGATGTCTTCACTGGTTGCACACAACAACAAACAAACGACACCCACACAACTAGTAGAGTTCGATTGGCGAGTGAATGATTCTTATGAGAGCATAAACATAGCAAATGCTCAAGCAGTATGGGGCCGATGGCGAGCACCAAACGTAACTGTGAAAATAATGAATAAAAGCGATCTAAGACCTGCCTGATGCAAGCGTGCCTTTGTTCCCCAACAAAAGTGACCCGCTCGCAGCGGAGGGAGCAAAACACGGATGAAGGAAACGGCGGAGTGAAGGTTGCTAGGAGGGGAGAGCGTATAAATCTGGGCTGTAATCTCCCTCTCGCACTCGCTGGCAGCCGTCTCCTCCGCTCCTCATCCTCAGCCTACCTGACCGCCGGTGTCAGATTAAGTGTCCGGGATTTAATGAAACGGTCTTCACATTATCTCGCCTGTCAGGGAGGAAGAGGAGGGGGCAGCCTTCATAACGAAGGCTTCTCCAATTACGCCAGGGCTTAGAGGGCCTGACAGGCGTAATGATTCATCTGAGAGAGGGAGAGAGAGAAGATGTGCCCCTCCGATCTCGCTCTCCTCCTCTTTTTAATGAACCAGGGCTTCTCCACGGCTTCTTGGGGGGTGTAAGAACTCTGAAAATGGCGGCAGAGTTGAGGAGCTTGCCCGTAAAAAACACCTCCAGCATTTATCTGGATCAAGTCTCAGCCTCGGTCAACACGTCCACGTCCAAATAGCCAAAAACACAAAAATAAAATCATGAGAGCTTAACAAAGCTCCAAACAGATTGCCTTACTTGGCGAAGCAACTCACAGGAATCAGGATGCACAGGTTTTTCGATAAAATAAAAAAAGTAAAATAAAGTAAAATTAAATAAAATAAAAAATATGGATGCAAAGGATTTTTGTTGAGAACTAATAATGACAATAATGATAATAGTAATAATAAAAATTATAATATATAATATAACGTAGGCCCAAAGGGTTTTATAAGGTGTTATAATAATAATAATAATAAAAAATTAAAAATATGGGTCAAAAGGTCTTTTGCTGAGAATAATATAACATAATATAATATAAGGTTCAAAGTGTTTTATAAGGTGTTAATAATAATAATAATAATAATAATAATATAAAATATGGGTGCAAAGGTCTTTTGCTGGGAAAAAAATTATTCAGTAAAAAATTTAATCAAATATAATATAATAGAAATGAAAAAACAGACACATTTTTCTCAAATTTTCTTTAGTGTAACTGTTTGCTTCCCTTCCATTATTGTGGTATCAATGCTTTCAAATTTATCCTAAATATTACATAAAGCAACAGAGCAGAGCTTGCTTTGTTTTACATGTTGGTCATATGCTCTCTTCCTGTCTTCGTGAGCTGTTTTTGGCCAAATTAATCTGTAAACCAGACCAGACCACACTAGAAATGCATCTGAAATAAACAATACATATTACAAACTGGATGTCCCTTAAATTCTGTGGGATGCAACATTATAAGTGTTTAAGTCTCGTGTTGGTTGGGAGCCCCCATCCAGGGGCCACTTCCCTTTGACACAAAGAGGGCCTCTCTTCCCCTTCCTGCAGCCTCTCCTCATCCTCCGTCAAACAAAAATGTGACACAGGAGGCCTCACTGCACACAAACGCCGGCTAATCTTGTTCAGCCCCGCAAATTCCTTGTAGTCACACCATCAGCTCGGACACAAAAGCATCAGCCCTTAAAACTTTCAAACGGGGGACAGAAACATACTCTACACAAGTACTTAAACATTTGGGGTTGTTATGATTTTTTTAATGCTTTTGAAGTCTCTTCTGCTCACCAAGGCTGCATTTATTTGATAAAAAAAAACTTTAAATTACACTTTAAAACAACCATTTTCTATTTTAATATATTGTAACATTTTATTTATTCCTGTGATGCAAAGCTGCATTTTCAGCATCATCACTCCAGTCTCCAGAATGTACAAAAGATTTACTTGAAATAGAAATCTTTTCTTACATTAGAAATGTCTTTTCTCTCACTTTTGATCAATTGAATGCACCCTTGCTGAATAAAAGTCTTAATTTGATCATATGATGTTGCTAAAAAGAACATTATTTTGTGTATTTGGTGTAATGAAATGTGTTTATGCGGTTTAAGGTTTTTAAGGAAGCAAATCTTCCCACACAGTGACGTAGACATGTGGGGGCGTGTTTAAACGAGGCATTTTAGGAGGGCGTGGACCAGTCTTAACTTTTATAAAGAATATCTCTTTGGGTTTGAGACTTTAGTCTTTGCAACTTCAGGGATCTTATCTATTCACAAACAGCTTGTAACACTCCAAAGAGAAAGGAAAACTTGAAATCGCATCATATGACCCCTTTAAAAAAAATGGTAATGAACAATAGTGTAAATGCTAATGCTTGGCCAATGCATTGCTTGCTCTCTAAAAGCAGATAAAGTACAAGCTTACTCTAATGCATGCAACAACACCAGTGCAAAAACACTGAGAAAAATCTCGCCTGCACCACATTATGAACTGCATTTGGCCACATTTCAACACATAAGATCAAGCTTGAGTATCTAGAATCGTTTGCGTTCACATACTTGCATAGTTATCTCATCAAATGCTTGAACGTCCGATTTTCAGGTCCATTGGTCTAGTGCTTATCTCCCTCTCTGCTTCTGCGCTTGGCACCCAGGGACCTGGACGCCAGCAATTGTGCCCACTGCTGCCGAGTGCCAAGGCAAAATTGATGAAACATCACAGGATTTGAGAATTGGCATGCTGACACGATGCGGCGAGCCAGTCACAATTAAAATTACACGTCCTTCCAAATTTTACCGCTTTCATTCCAATAGTGCTGATAGCAGGAGATTGAGATGGAAAGGCGGAAAAAGTATGATATATTCCTTATATATACACTACGCTATGTGGATTGAATGGCAATTCAGTGCGTTTTGATCCAGTTACAGTAATTGAAGCAATAGGAGGAGGACACAGCACTTCGGAAACGGTCTAAAGTGCGTCGCCGGTTTCTAGTGCTTGGGTTCGCTTGTGTGCTTGCCACAGTATATTTTAGACGGAAACACCCAAGAGGGTTTTAAGTGGGAAAAGAATATGCAATATTGATCAAGAGCAAAAGCTACGAATATGCAATCTGGCAATGGCAGCATCCTCTAAATGGCCGTCTTCAGAGACGCAGGTGGATTTTAAACGAAGATCCACACAGACGCTGAGTGCAGTGAAGACGGAAAAAAAACAAAGATTCAGCTGAAATTCGGGTGCTGAATGCAAAATGTTTGTTGTTTATGTTGTTCTCACCTAACTCATCCCACAGCTGCCGGTATTTGTCCGTCATGGTGGTTCCCTGCTGCCGCCACAGAGCCAGCCGCGGGTCGGCCATGAACTGCTCTGTGATTAGCGTTAGCATGCGAGCGCCATTTGAGTCCCGCATCTTCAGCATCTCCCGTACCTGCAGAACACATGCAAACACACACAAGATTTAAGCACATGCACCAAAAGTGCCAAAAATATATCCAAAACAGACATGATTAACAGTGATGAATCCTCCACGTTTAATGTTAATCTGCACTTTTGTTGACAGAAAAAAAGTGCTTCATTCAGATTTGAATCATGCAAAACACACTACCATTCAGTAGTGTACCGTTAGTTTGGGGTTGTTAATATTTTTTTATAAGTCGCCTCTTATCCTCAACCAAGGCTGCATTTATATGACCAAATATTATTACAATTTAAAATAACTGTTTTCTATGTGAATATATTGTCAAATGTAATTTACTTCTGTGATCAAATCTGAATTTTCAGCATCATTCCTCCAGTCTTCAGTGTCACATGATCCTTCAGAAATCATTCTAATATGCTGATTTGCTGCTCAACAAATATTTCTGATTATTATCGATGTTGAAAACAGTTGTGTTGCTTCATATTTTTGTGGAAATTGTGATACATTTTCTTTTTCAGGATTATTTAATGAATAGAAAGTTCAAAAGAACACCATTCATTTTTATAACATAACAAATGTCACTTTTGCTCAATTTAATGCATTTTTACAGAATTAAATAATTCATTTCTTGACCTGGACGCCAGCAATTGTGCCCACTGCTGCCGAGTGCCAAGGCAAAATTGATGAAACATCACAGGATTTGAGAATTGGCATGCTGACACGATGCGGCGAGCCAGTCACAATTAAAATTACACGTCCTTCCAAATTTTACCGCTTTCATTCCAATAGTGCTGATAGCAGGAGATTGAGATGGAAAGGCGGAAAAAGTATGATATATTCCTTATATATACACTACGCTATGTGGATTGAATGGCAATTCAGTGCGTTTTGATCCAGTTACAGTAATTGAAGCAATAGGAGGAGGACACAGCACTTCGGAAACGGTCTAAAGTGCGTCACCGGTTTCTAGTGCTTGGGTTCGCTTGTGTGCTTGCCACAGTATATTTTAGACGGAAACACCCAAGAGGGTTTTAAGTGGGAAAAGAATATGCAATATTGATCAAGAGCAAAAGCTACGAATATGCAATCTGGCAATGGCAGCATCCTCTAAATGGCCGTCCTCAGAGACGCAGGTGGATTTTAAACGAAGATCCACACAGACGCTGAGTGCAGTGAAGACGGAAAAAAAACAAAGATTCAGCTGAAATTCGGGTGCTGAATGCAAAATGTTTGTTGTTTATGTTGTTCTCACCTAACTCATCCCACAGCTGCCGGTATTTGTCCGTCATGGTGGTTCCCTGCTGCCGCCACAGAGCCAGCCGCGGGTCGGCCATGAACTGCTCTGTGATTAGCGTTAGCATGCGAGCGCCATTTGAGTCCCGCATCTTCAGCATCTCCCGTACCTGCAGAACACATGCAAACACACACAAGATTTAAGCACATGCACCAAAAGTGCCAAAAATATATCCAAAACAGACATGATTAACAGTGATGAATCCTCCACGTTTAATGTTAATCTGCACTTTTGTTGACAGAAAAAAAGTGCTTCATTCAGATTTGAATCATGCAAAACACACTACCATTCAGTAGTGTACCGTTAGTTTGGGGTTGTTAATATTTTTTTATAAGTCGCCTCTTATCCTCAACCAAGGCTGCATTTATATGACCAAATATTATTACAATTTAAAATAACTGTTTTCTATGTGAATATATTGTCAAATGTAATTTACTTCTGTGATCAAATCTGAATTTTCAGCATCATTCCTCCAGTCTTCAGTGTCACATGATCCTTCAGAAATCATTCTAATATGCTGATTTGCTGCTCAACAAATATTTCTGATTATTATCGATGTTGAAAACAGTTGTGTTGCTTCATATTTTTGTGGAAATTGTGATACATTTTCTTTTTCAGGATTATTTAATGAATAGAAAGTTCAAAAGAACACCATTCATTTTTATAACATAACAAATGTCACTTTTGCTCAATTTAATGCATTTTTACAGAATTAAATAATTAATTTCTTTCAACTGACCCCAAACTTTAAACAGTAGTGTAGCTCCACCCACAGTGAAATCTCATTGGTTCAAAATTTCACTCAATTTAGGCATTAAACATTAAATGTTGTTTAATTGGCTTTGATTTTGTAGCATCGTGAAGTATTTTATTTTCAAACAGAATAAAAAATTTTTCAAGGTCACGTCATGCATGAAGTATTTTGTTGTTCTGTTTGAACCCAACAGAAGATATTTTAAAGAATGTTGGTAACCAAACAATTTTGGAGGTGAATGGCTACCGTCAACTGTTTAGTTAACAACACTCTTCAAAATATCTTCTTTTGAGCCAAAAAGAAGAAAGAAACTCGTAGAGGTTTGGAACAACATGAGGGTGAGTAAATGCTGACAGAATTTTCATTGTTGTCTGAACTATCCCTTTAAATCGGTGCTTCAGCCCACCTTTGAGAACAGGAGATTGAGCTGTTTGCCCGAGCCATGGTAGCCCCCCTGGGACAGGAAGAGTTTGACCTGCTCCTGGACCTGCTCCTCGTCCAAATGCCAGCAGTTCTCATCGTCCACGCTGGCCCCCGCCGTGGGGTCCGGGGCCCCTGATTTACAAACATACAACCAAGCGATCAGTGAACAACATGGTAAACATTAAATCGCTCACATATGCATAGCAGCATATTTTTATTATTATTAGGTAATTTTATTCCTTATTTAATTTATTTTAATATAATATATTTTATTAGAATAATATATAACAAAATATATTTGATTATAATTATTTTTAATTAAAATATATTAGTGTCATTAACATACAGAAATGTCAAAAACAGCTTGTTTAAATTTACTAAACAAATAAATAATTTTTAATCAAAAGATTTTATTAAGTATTTTTATTTATAATATATTTGATAAATTATATAAAATATATAAATCAGTGTCATAAATCAGAAAACCGATGGAAACCATGATACATTTTCTTAGTCAGGATTCTTTAATGAATAGAAAGTTCAAAAGAACAGCATTCATTTTTGTTTATAATAAACGTCACTTTTGCTCAATTTAATGCATTTTTGCCGAATAAAATAAAATTGATTTCAAATGACCCCAAACTTTTAAACAGTAGTGTAGCTCCACCCACACAGAAACGTAATTGGTCCTAAGTTCCACTCAACTTTTGCATTAAACATGAAATGTTTTTTGATTGGCCTTGATTTTGTAGCTTCTTAAAGTATTTTATTTGCAAACAGAACACTTTTTTTTTGGTTCAAGGTTGCGTCATGCCTGGTTAGGACATCTTTTATGAGACCATCCAGACAGGACGCATTGCATTTTATTCAAATGTAATGAGTGAGTTTATACTAGCATGCTAAATTTCAAGCGTTTCATTATTTGATCGCTTAAAATGCTAATGCAGTGATGTGGAAAAGGTCAAATCATCCTGAGTGGCTCCTGGAACTTCAGCCCACCTTTGAGAACAGGAGATTGAGCTGTTTGCCCGAGCCATGGTATCCCCCCTGGGACAGGAAGAGTTTGACCTGCTCCTGGACCTGCTCCTCGTCCAAATGCCAGCAGTTCTCATCGTCCACGCTGGCCCCCGCCGTGGGGTCCGGGGCCCCTGATTTACAAACATACAACCAAGCGATCAGTGAACAACATGGTGATGCTTATGTTGACCAAATGGGATTTTCGCTCAATAAAGCCCATAAAATGAGGCATTACAGTTTATAGTAATGGAAAAATCAAAACCAGAGATTATTTATCAGCCAAAATGCTTCAACGCAATTAGTGCAATCAACACAGAGCCTTAATGCAATGCAGAAGCGCGCTGGTGTTCGAGAAGGAAACCCCCGAACCCCAAACAGCGGCTGATGATTTAAGCGCCACCGACAATGCTGAGGGTCTATAGTAAAGATTTATTAGACGCCACATCAAACCAACTTCCTGCATTCCAGCCGTGACCTCACACAGGCCCCCCCCGTTCTGCAATGTGCTTTTTGCTGATGCTTTTCCCCCCCTATAACTGGCACATCCGCTTTAGATTTCCCCTTCCCGACAAAAGTGAAATATAATATGACCATTGTGCCTAATGCCGAAACGATAAGAGAGACTAGAAGTGTCTTTCATTCCCTTTAGATTTGTCATCAGGGTCTGGGACCATAATACTCATTCCAACAGCTCCAGGCCGCGGCAGAGCCTAGAAACAGTGCTAATGCTAATGTGCATGTGCTTTACAAAATCAGCCAACTCATTTTTTAAAGGGTTCCATTATGGAAATTAGGATTTTGTTTGATATTTTTAAGTTCAGGGGATCTACTGAAGCGAAGCCTTAAAGGGTTAGTTCACCCAAAAATCCTCGAAGCATCCTAGGTGTATATGACTTTCTTCTTTCAGATGAATCCAGTCGGAGTTATATAAAAAATTGTCCTGGCTATTCCAAGCTCTATCGTTGCAGTCAGCAGGTGTTGCAGTTGAACAGTCCACAAGTCGTCAAATAAAGCTCGCGCATTCATAATAAAACGTGCCGCAGCGGCTCCGGGGGGTGAATAAAGGCCCCCTGTAGCGAATCCATGTGTTTTTTAAAGAAAAATATCCATATTTCAAACGTAATAAACACTTTTCTCTCACTTCAGTTATCTGTCATGCGCGGAAGCTGTTCCGGCGGATGACGCAGCACGTATGCGCAGCGCGCGCGCGCCTCTGAGATACACTAGTCTCGCGAGTTTGTTTATAGGAGCAAAGGAAGCACCACATCAAACCAACTTCCTGCATTCCAGCCGTGACCTCACACAGGCCCCCCCCGTTCTGCAATGTGCTTTTTGCTGATGCTTTTCCCCCCCTATAACTGGCACATCCGCTTTAGATTTCCCCTTCCCGACAAAAGTGAAATATAATATGACCATTGTGCCTAATGCCGAAACGATAAGAGAGACTAGAAGTGTCTTTCATTCCCTTTAGATTTGTCATCAGGGTCTGGGACCATAATACTCATTCCAACAGCTCCAGGCCGCGGCAGAGCCTAGAAACAGTGCTAATGCTAATGTGCATGTGCTTTACAAAATCAGCCAACTCATTTTTTAAAGGGTTCCATTATGGAAATTAGGATTTTGTTTGATATTTTCAAGTTCAGGGGATCTACTGAAGCGAAGCCTTAAAGGGTTAGTTCACCCAAAAATCCTCGAAGCATCCTAGGTGTATATGACTTTCTTCTTTCAGATGAATCCAGTCGGAGTTATATTAAATATTGTCCTGGCTATTCCAAGCTCTATCGTTGCAGTCCGCAGGTGTTGCAGTTGAACAGTCCACAAGTCGTCAAATAAAGCTCGCGCATTCATAATAAAACGTGCCGCAGCGGCTCCGGGGGGTGAATAAAGGCCCCCTGTAGCGAATCCATGTGTTTTTTAAAGAAAAATATCCATATTTCAAACGTAATAAACACTTTTCTCTCACTTCAGTTATCTGTCATGCGCGGAAGCTGTTCCGGCGGATGACGCAGCACGTATGCGCAGCGCGCGCGCGCCTCTGAGATACACTAGTCTCGCGAGTTTGTTTATAGGAGCAAAGGAAGCAAAGTTTCCTTACTTTAGCAAAGGAAAACCAGTCTCCTTTTGGCTTATATCCAAATCCTCCGACATTTTTCTTTGAAAATCCTTGGTTTGTACTTCTAATTCGTGACCGGCGTTTTGTTTTGTTCTCTCTCCGCATTCGTCACTAATCACGCAACGCCGCACGTCTTACGTCATCCGCCGGAACTGGTTCAGTGAATGACAGTCAGCGGAAGTGAGAGAAAAGTGCTTATTGCATTTGAAATATGGATATTTTTCTTACAAAAACACATGGATTCGCAACAGCGGGCCTTTATTCATCCCCCGGAGCAGTCATTTTATTATGAATGCGCGCGCTTTATTTGACGACTTGTGGACTGTTCAACTGCAACACCTGCTGACTGCAACGATAGAGCTTGGAATAGCCAGGACAATATTTAATATAACTCCGACTGGATTCATCTGAAAGAAGAAAGTCATATACACCTAGGATGCCTCTGGGGTGAGTAAAACACAAGCTAATTTTCATTTTTGGGTGAACTAACCCTTTAAGACGATATCTTCATGTTTGTGATCCACATTTAGGAGCTAATTAATATTACTGACGATGGAAAACTGGATAATCAAAGGTCATTAATATACAGAAATCTTAAAGGTGCAGTAGAAAAAACAGCTTGTTTAATTTGAAGGATCAGAAAGAGGGGATGGGAAATTATTTATGTCAAATAAATCACTAAATTATTGAAGTAAAAAATTGCAACTAAATAATAATAATAATAATAGTAATAATAATAATAATCATCATCCAGGTGGATGCTGCACACTGGTGGTGGATGAGGAGATACCCCCTGACAATGTAAAGCGCTTTGAGTGCCTAGAAAAGCGCTATATAAATATAATGAATTATTAATAATAAATAATGAATAATAAAAGCAAAAATGTATTAAAAATTATAAATTTGGAAAATAATTACCTCAAGAATAAAAAAAGCTACAAAATAAAGAATTTTGTTATTAAAAAACAGACAATCTATATTAAATTCAAAATAATAAAAATAAAAAAAAAGATAAATTATAAATTCTGTATTTTATTTATTTGTATCTTTATTTAACAAAAATAAATATAAAACTACCCTTTAAAAAAAAGATTTTTCAAAAGTTGTAAATAAAACAAATACTACTGGAGTGCATTTTACAAGAAAATACCATTTCTGTCCTTCTACTTCAAAATTTCACGTTTAATTCTAGTGTTACTCGCCGTTTCTTTGTAATTATTTGTTGTTGTAATGTAATTTTGGAAATCGTTTCATAGTAATTCCTACACCATTTCAGGGTATGAAATAAATAAAAAATATTATTATGAATAATATTAAAAGAATAATAAAAAATAAAAACGGTATAAAAATTATAAATAAGGAATAGAATTATCTTAAGAATAAAAAAAGTGCTAAAAATTCAGAATATGGCCCCTCTGCCGTTATAACAAAACAAACAAAATACAGACAATCTATTTTAAACTCAACATAACAAAAATAAATCAATACATAAAAAGGATACATTTTTATATATTTATTTATTTTTAATATTTATTTTATAAAATACAAAAATAAAAAAAAGACATTTGTATAAATTATATTATGTTATATTATATGTGACCCCGGACCACAAAACCAGTCATAAGGGTCAATTAAAGGTCAAGGGTCAAGCAAATAAATAATCTTTCCATTGATGTATGGTTTGTTAGGATAGGACAATATTTGGCTGAGATACAACTATTTGAAAATCTGGAATCTGAGGGTGCAAAAAAATCTAAATATTGAGAAAATCGGCTTTAAAGTTGTCCAAATGAAGTTCTTAGCCATGCATATTACTAATTACTATTATTACTATTACTAAAAAATTAAGTTTTGATACATTTACAGTAGGAAATTTACAAAATATCTTCATGGGACATGATCTTTACTTAATATCCTAATGATTTTTGGCATAAAAGAAAAACACTTTTTTTTTTTTGACCCATACAATGTATTTTTGGCTATTTCTACAAATATACCCCAGCGACTTAAGACTGCTTTTGTGGTCCGGGATCACATATTATATTATTATAGAAACTACATAACTACAAAAGACAGTGAGTTTAGCCTAGTTGTGGTAGTTAGCTTTGTTAGACAGTAGGAATGTCAAGTAGTAATGCTCTTGATATCGAGAGTGCTTCAAGCGCTCACCGTGCACTTGATTGATCTCGGAGTTCTGCGAGAGAATCTCGTCGGCTAGTTTCTGGGCCGTGGGCAGCACTTCCGTGTGGTGGACGGTGATGAGATACTGCACAAACTTCTGCAACTGGTCCCTGTTCATCTGGAATAGAGTCTCTGAGATGGGGAGGTGAAGTTTGACCTGTTCGGGCCGCCGTACACGGTACAAGGACAGCGCCACCACATGGGCACAGTAGAAGATGTCCTTGTTTCCACAGCCGCACGTTACGGAGGTGATCTTGCAGCGGTCGAAGCTAATGGCTACGCTGCACACTATCTCAGGTTCTGACGGTGTGGCCGGTTCTGTTACTGTGCCGCTCAAATGGAAACCTGAGAGACAGAGAGAGAGAAAGAGTTAATATTTTGGATACGGTGTATGCTATATTTTTCAACTGATCGGACAGTCCAAAAAGTTCCATAAATGTTTTCTGACTATATTTTCACCAAAAACTTTGATGCTACACTAAGCAAACTCTGCATTTTAAATGAGCAGGCTTTATTTTTCCAAACTGATCAGTTTTCCTCTAGTCTAGTGGATTATCAAACAAACAAACAAATAAATAAACAGAAAAAAATAAATAATAAACAAAATAAATATTTAAATAAATTTTAAATTTTAAAAACTAAAAGGCAAAAGAAAAAAATTAACACTTAAAAATAAAATTTAAAAAATTACATTTAAAAATACATATAAAATGAAAAAAAAAAAAAAAAAAAAAAAACTTA
>NW_015505289.1:969356-972069 GCF_001515645.1 Sinocyclocheilus grahami | reverse complement strand
GTCCCAGCCTCTGCGGCGTCCTAATGGCCGCAGGTTCCAACGCGTGTGCAAATTTTCAAGAGTTTTTGAATATGTTAAGGCCCCCAAAAACCCCCGGAAGGTTGAATAAAAAAAAAAAAAAAAAGGAAAAAAAAAAAAAATAAACCTTAAAAAAAAAAAAAAAAAAAATTAATTTAAAAAAAAAAAAAAAAAAAAAAAAAAAAAAAAAAAAAAAAAAAAAACTTATAAAAAGTAATGAAGTAATAAAATAAATAATATTTTTTTGAATAAAAAAAAGAATTAAATTTAAAACAAATAAAAAATTAACACATAAAATCTCAAATTAATTCTTTAAAAAAAAATAATAAAAAAAATATTATATATATATATATATATTTAAAAACTAAATAAATCCCACTGACACAAATTAATTCATGAACATTTCAAAAATCAGAATCTGAAAAAACTCCAACTATCTACCAATCTGGCTGATAATCAGCCACCTAGCAACCCACTGGAAGACCTTAGCAACCATCAAATTTCAAATCTCTCTTTAAATTGCTCAAGTATTCGAAGTACATAATGGCTAATAAATAATTTCAACATTTAATGTTATAATAAAGTGAAAATGATACAGGCACACTGTAAAGAGGGAGAGAGGATGAGGAAGTTTCCGTCTGCTGTCGGTGAACAGATGTCTGTATACGTGTGTGTGTGTGTGTGTGTGTGTGTGTGTGTGTGTTGGGGTGGGCAATGTGGGCGGAGCTGCTCGGTGACTGGCGTGTGCCACTACAAAGGCAGGACTGAATAATAAAGATGCTCATTTGAATATTATTTGAAGTGTCGACCCAAAAGAGGCAGAGAATTGTACATTTACTAGGAAGTAAAGCAGACATTAATGAGTGCGTCTCAGCCGCCCAACGCCCAGGGAGTTCAAATGTGCCCGCCTACGACTGACTTCACTTCCTGCTCGGACTGCTTCCAATATTTAAGCACTTAAAGCACTGTGTACTTCATTTGTGCCTTTGTTCTATTGTCTTCATTTGTCCTACTGCTTCCATTCTCATTATAGTTTATTCAAAAATAAATTAATAAAAACAACAACAACAAAACATACAATTCAAAAATAAAAAAACTAAAATGTTAAAAAGTAACTAAATAGAAATAAATAAAATATATCGATATTTAAAATATACTTTTTTCAATCACCCCACTGCTTATAATGGTTACAAAACGTAATAAAAAAAAATAATAATAAAAAATAAAATATAAAATACATTAAAAAAATGTAAAAAAAATAAAATAAAAAGTAATTATAAAATTAATTTTAAAAGCTAAATAAAAATGGTAAAATAATTAAAAATGAATACTTTTAAAACGAAAAATAAATAACAAACCTGAAAACGACCTATGTAAATAAAATATTAAAATATTTATAACATGTAAAAAAATTAATAAACTAAAAATTTTTTTTAAAAAATAAACAAAAATGAATTCATAAACATTTCAAAAATCAGAATCTGAAAAAACATTTAATATAAATAACACAAATATTTATTTATTACATATATTATTCATTAAATAACTTTTTACATGAAGTGTGTTCTATATATTACTGTTGTTGGTATTAACTACTACAATTTTAGTATTGTGACTATCCTGCTATATACTCGCTTCCCTAGTACACATACATATCAAAACCACCAACCTGCAAGAAAATTAAATCATAAACTACTTATATTTAATGGTCTGCGCCTCACGTTCAAATGAGCTCTTGTCTAAAGGGTAAAAAGCCTCCTCACCCTTAAACAGCACATATCCTGTTAGCGGTGGGAACAGCCCACTTTTGGTACAAGAGAAAAAGAATGAATGTTCAAGTTTCACTTCCTTTCCCAAAGTGCTGACCCAGCAGTTTCCACAACGCTAAATATATTCGATCACTTGAGAAAAGCTTTTGCTTGTAGGATGTGGAGAAAGACGACACCAGAAGCGATTTCGAAACAAGAGTTCAAGAAAAGCCTTTACAGAAGGCCGAACACAGAGGAACTGGCCGACGGCGCTCTAATCCAAGTTTTCGCCAACAACACTTACGTAAGACGCCGTTTTATCCTCTGTTTGCACCGGTCATGTGCAGGTTTGTGTGGAAACAAAAAGACGAGGCTAATACACCCACCTAGTGCGCTGACTACTCGCTTTAGACGTGCCGCATCATCAAACCCCGGGTAGCGTTTAAGACGGTCTGATCCTAAATAAACACGTGACGCACGTCTAGACGTCTTCAGGGGGGATTCCTCAATGCAAACCACCCTCTGCCTCAGGAAACAGAGCTTCTATTCCTCTGCACGGGATGCAAACAAAAGCAGCGATGTTTCGTATATCACGCCGCAAATCAACTAATTACGCAGGCGGTCTCAAGGTGGCCCCTTACAGCGCTCTGTTCATCACCAGACACAAACACTTAAACTCTCAGACGACAAGCTCAGCAGCGAGCTTCATAATCAAAATTATTTTTCTCTAAAACGCTCCCCGAGGACGCGGAAGGTAATAATGAAAGCAAGCGCAGATTTAGAAGCCAATATAAATAAACACAGGAGAGATTCTGCTATTCATCAGGACCCAAATCAATCTGGAGCAGCACGCGGGCGACGATGTTGTGAATCGCTGCATTAACAGACGACGCACCGTTCTGGGTCACCTTGCATCACAAAATTAAAAAATAAAATAAATAAATAAA
>NW_015505289.1:953836-969018 GCF_001515645.1 Sinocyclocheilus grahami | reverse complement strand
AAATTACTAAAATGTATATAAAAATACTGTAAAAAGAAAATTTTTTTTTTTGAGAAATTATACAAATATAAAAATATTGTAAAAAGAAATATAAAAAATTAAATATTGATAAATTATCCAAATACATATATTACATATAATAAAAAAATAAATACATATATCTAAATCTAAACCTCTCTCTCTCTCTCTCTCTCTCTCTATATATATATATATATATATTTATTTATTTCACTTTTTTTTTATTATATTATTATATTGTAAGAAATTATAACATCATATAAACACACACACACACACACACACACACACACACACACACATATATATATATATATATACACACACACACACATTTTTATATACAAAAATGTAAAAGCAAAACTGAATAAAGTTTTTAATGGTTTATCCTATGCACCTAACAATCACATACAGGTGTGCGAAGGTAATTGTTGATTGATATATACAAAAAAAATTTAAATTGAACATTTTGTATTCAGATAATACAATGATGCCAATTAAGCACAAACAGTCTTTGTTCTTTGAGCAAAGTATATTTGAATTCTTTTGATTTCAGGGTGAAATATGGCCTGCACATTTTCTTGGCAAGTTTCATAAGAGTCACCCATAGACAGACCCTGACGATACACAGCAGCACACACACAAACACACGTATTCACACTCTAAATGGTTTTCTTGGCGTAGAGGCGCTTTTGGAGACGGGAGAACTCTTTAACGAGCTGCCGGCGTCAGGAGAGGATGGCGTACAGGGAGAGCGCAGAGTCTCCCGAGTCCTCGTATCGCACGAGGAGCCGTGTCTCCAGGACAGTTCATCTGTTAGACTTTTTAAAATACGTAAACTTTAGAAAAATATTTACATCATTTAAAAAGTACATGCAATTTTTTTATTTTAATATTTACATATTTTTGAGCTACATAAACATATTACAAATATTCACATTGCATGTAAATGTTTTGAAATGTAAACATTTTCAATACATATCTTTAAATATATGTAAATATGAGAAAAATATTAATACTTTAAAAAAGTTTTTATTTTTCATATCTAAATATTTTTTAAAGTATTTACTTATTTTTTATATTTACATATTCTTTTAAAAACATATGTAAAAAAATATATATATTTAAATCTATATATGTAAATATGAAAACCTCAAAAATATTTGTATGCATAAAAGTACAGCATGTCAAGTATTACAAGTGAAGACATTTTGTATTATAATTACACTACGCACACGATGCGACGGTGAAAGCAGCTTCAGTGTACCTCACACATGCTACAATGATATTTATTGGGGTTTTATGACAAATCATTATACCTCATGTCGTATATCATGCTTTTATAAGCTGGAGCTGGTGGATGCGTGCGTGAGTTATGTCAGCGCCCGTCCTGCAGGAGGATTTACTGCCGGACAGATAATGTTTAAGGCACACTTAATGGAATAGCTGGGGCAACAAGACAATTAGTATGACTTTAATTAAGACATTTTCTCTGTGGTCAGTTTTATTAAAGCACTTAGGTAAAACCCAGAGGAGTTCTCACACTTCAGACTGGCACAGCAGGACAATCTATAGCTAATACACAGCTTGGGACGGCGGGAAATTACAACATGCTAGAAATGCTAACGCGATGCTGCTACAAGAAGCCGAAATAAGCTGATCTGAGAGTTTTGAACTTTGACTGCTGATGAGGTCAAGATTTAGATTATGGATGGTGTGGCGGTTATCAACAGGAGGACAGCTGCATATGGCATTTTGCATTGTTTTTTTTTTTTTTTCTAACCATAGATAGTTAAAAGGATAGTTAACCCCAAAATGAAAACTGTCATCATTAATTCACCCTCATGTCGTTCCAAACATGCGTGACTTTCTTTTTTGCTATAAGCATTCCAAGGTCACAAAACATAAAACAAAGCAAAATACATTAATAGTCCTGACTTTTTCTAAATGCAAAATATATATAATTTTGTTTAATTACTATAAATATAAACAATTGGATTATATATATATATATATATATATATATATACAAACACACACAATAACATTTTTGCATATATTATTTACATAGTTATAGTTCATACAAAAATATAAAATAAAATTAAGATAGCAAACTAAACAGGTGTTTTATAAAAAAAAATTTAAAAAACCTTTCCCATTTTATGACAAATGTCAACATGTAAAGATTGTGTGTCCACGTCCTCAATAACCATCTAAGAAAATACGACCAGGTTTTGGTTTCTTTGAACAACTATTATACAAAACGACAAATATTAAAATGTGAATCCGGTGAGTTCTCAAAACTAGTTGAGATTCACAGCTCTAGATCAGTGTAAGGGCTTAGATGTACATTCATGCAACCAGCGAGGTTAAGATTCTATCAGACGCGCTGCTGGATGTGCCACGAGGACCTGACGCTACCGAGTCGAGGAGATTGATAACTGGCCGACAGCGAGGCTAGTCACTCTCACACTCCCTGACAAAGTAAGTGAAGAAGAATGACGGCTGGGGCTTTTTTTCCGCCCCTGAAAAGCACAGCAGAAATGTGCGCAGACAGCCTCGTGCTTCCAGAGATCGACAAGTCTGAGTGCTGTGCAAATTTCCGCCGTAAATCCTCTCCTGTCCAACGCCGGAGCACTACATCCCATGCCGGCCTTCAAACAGACGTGCATCTAACCTTTCCGGCCCCAAAATGACCTTTTCAAGTATTTCGGTCTCAAAATGTCCAATTAGCGCTCACCTACACATTTGAAAAGGCAGAGGAATGCAGTACAGCTACTAAACAAGACGACAAACGTTTCACGCATGCTTACGTATATGAACAGAGCAATTCATATAGAAAACAACAACTTCACAACAAGATACAAAAGGAAGGCATCTATGTCACAACAGCTCGTTTTCTCAAGGAAACCCACAATGCATTGCTCAACGTCGCTCGTGCAAACAAACAAGAGCTTTCCATTATGCTGGAAGATATCAGAGTCAGGGAATGTTTGCTTTGGGGACAAAGACAGCGATTCGAAACACTGTGCTTAATGATGCAAAACGTGTTTTTGGTGTTTACCTTTGTAGGCCTGTATCTGCCCATCATCTTATTCCTGCCACCCTGGCAAGAACAAACTGAATGTAATGTGATGTGTGTTTTCAGCCCACTGGCTCCACAGTCACACCCCTCCAGCTGCTGTATAAAGCACTTCGGTCATGACGAGGAAAACCATGAGTGTTGAGGATGGCAAACCATTTTTTTTAAAGGAACAGTTCACACAAAAATGAAGATTTGCTGAAAATATACTCACCCTCAGGCCATTCAAGATGTAGATGAGTTTGTTTCATATTGGTAAGAGATTTGGAGAAATTGAGCATTCCATCACTTGCTCACCAATGGATGCTCTGCAGTGAATGGGTGCCGTCAGAATGAGAGCCCAAACAGCTGATAAAAACATCACAATAACCCACAAATAATCCACACTACTCCAGTCCATATCTTGTGAAAGCTTTGCGTTCATAAGAAACAAATCCATCAAGACATTTTAATTTCGCAACTTTGCTTCTTCCAAAAATATGAGTCCTCTATATACAATATTGCTTCCACCAGTGAAAAAGTTGTCTTGTCTGAATCAAGAGAGAAATATGCAAAGCTCAAATGAAAACATTGCTAAACGTATATGTGGGTGGATTTTGCTGTGAAAAGGGATGGACTTTTTCACTGGAGTGGACTTTTCACCGGACTTTTTTCTTCTTCATTATTATTCATTATGAACTTTTAGCCAAGAGCAAAGGTTTGAAGTTAAAATGCCTTACTGATGGATTTGTTTCTTACAAACCTGCAGCTTGTCACTTCATAAGACATTAACTGATAGACTGGAGTGGTGTTTTTATGAGCTGTTTGGACTCTCATTCTGACGGCACCCATTCACTGCAGAGGATCCATTGCTGAGACAGTGCTAAATTTCTCCAAATCTGTTCCCATGAAGAAACAAACGCATCTATAGCTTGGATGTGAGTAAATTCAGCACGTTTTCATTTTTGGGTGAACTATTCCTTTAATCTAGAAAGAGGAGGAAAAAATGGTTTTATTTTGAAAGCCCTCAAATCAAAAACAGAAATACTGACATATATTGGTCAAAAGGCTAAAAATATAAAGAAAATCCATTTCCATTAAAATGTAATTTCAATTATAAAATTATATTTCAATTAAATCTTGAACTTTCTATAAAGAAAAAATGGCTGTGCTCTTTTTCCTCAACCCAGCATGATTAGAAAACACGTGTGTTTCAGTATCTCATGTGCAAGTTATTAAACGCTGACATTTCAACCCCTCCGCACCCTTAAGGCGGGTCACCCGCGAGTTCCCAAAGAGGCCAGTGTGTCTCAAAAGTAGCCAATTTTAGCCCGAGCTCAACACTGCGACGTTGTCCCAGAAACCAAGTTAACCGTACTGAAAGCTTCTCTCCATTTCTACACAAACCAGTTTGTTTTCTTCTTCGGACCACCCAAACACACGGGAGCGGATCAAAAGCATTTTTAACACAGCCGTTAACTAAAGCCGTTAGCTAAAACGGTCGATGGAGCGATTACTACCACGTCCTCTCAGAGCTCACCACTTCAAGAAAAAATGAGATGTTAAAAATATCAATTCAAAGTCAAATAACAGCAGCCGAATATAGTATATAACACTCCCAAAATGAAAGAGGGGAGCTGGAGACCTTGAGCGGGGTCAAGGAGGAGCTGCTTCCCTGCTTACAAATCAAATAATTGATCTCATGAGACGTTTGGAAACCATTAATGACTGCAATCGCAGCCCTATATCTTATATTTGAGAATACTTCAGCAAATTCAATTCCATAGCCAAATGCTGGTCTAATTGAGTTTGGAAAATCCCAGTGAAATAAAAATAACCGACATCCTCAGCGGTGAGTTATCTGGGAATAAACTTAATGAAAACATGCTAGATTGTTACTTCATCCTGCAGTGGATTGCAGCATATTGTTGGGCTTTAGCAGAAAAATGTCAAATAGATAAGAAAAAAAGAATAAAAATCATCTAACATACATATTCAAATTTTACATTTATCTAATGTTAAGTCTAAAGAAATACTTTAGATATTCATAATATATCTGTGATGATTGTGATGCCAATATAAAATATATGTTTATTTATTTGTACTGCTATATTAGTGCATATAAACATTGATGAAATATTTATAGTATACAAAAAGATTACTCCTTGCGAATTGAGCAAAAGGCTGAAAATTTCATTACAATTCTATTTTATTTATTAATCGCCTCACAAAAAATGATACATATATATATATATATATATATATATACACAGTATTTATATATATGCATTAAATTGATCAAAAGTAGAAGATTTATATTTCACATAAAACATTGATGATACAAAATGTTTTTGAGCAGCAACTCAACATATTAGAATGATTTCTGAAGGATCACGTGACACCGAAGCTTTGATCACAGGAATCAATTATATTTTAAAATACACTCAAATAGAACGGTTATTCTAAATAATTATAATTTCACATTATTACTGTTTTTGCTGTATTTTTCATCAAATAAATGCAGCCTTGGTGAGCAGTAGAGACTTCTTTCAAAAGCACAGGCAAGCTCGTGAATCCATGGACACTGGCACAGCACAGTCAGTCAGACGTAATGAATGAATCCCCCTCTGACCAAGAGAGAGCTGCATTCTGGGTATTAGACTGCCTGTATTGTCTCAGTGAAAGGCCGATTGAAAATAACAAGAAAATAGCCCTGGCTCTGCAAGCTGGAATTACATCTGGCCTCCTGAAAACCACTGAAAACAGACACTACCAGGACTCGCCACAGCAACATTCAGCCATTTACCTAATGTTTACATCTAAAGTCAACATGAAATGCTGTTCATAACCTATTTCACTCCCATAATGCAATGCAAAATGCTTGTTGCATTTGATTTCATGTTGACTTGCAAAACCGCAGCGTATACCTGCTTAACGATGAACAAAAGCACGACTCGTGTGTTTCCACATCCTATGCTGATAGTCTGTGGTGTGTAAAAGTCTTGGTGTGTGGTCCGTCAGTAAACAGCGTGCCACAGGTCTTCTCCTCTCGGCTCCAGAGGCCTGGAAAAGCACAGCTGCAGCCCAGCGGTGTTTTCACAACAATCAGCCTTTACCGTGCCGCACGGGGGCCCTCGTCCACCAACCGGGTCTCCACCGCTCTGTTTGCTCAGCCGATCGCTTTCCCAAAACACACCAGAGAGGAGGAGCGGAGAGTCGGTTTTACTCCAGAGGAACACACCCCTCCGACACACACATATACGCAAAAGAAAAGAAGAAACAGACATCCACCTGTTTCCTGCGGTGGGCTCTGAGAGGCTATATGCTGCTCGTGTGGGTGGGTCACGCTCTGGACCTGATTCGTGTTACAGGATCAGATGGAAAACCAGGCTGTTGGAAACACATGGCGATAAAACAGGACGGACGGACCGCTTCACCAGCACAACAAACTGAAGGATAGTATTTCAAAAGCCTTATTGTCCAATCAAGAGTACTATTCCGAGAAGAATGATTTACTTTAATTTAGAAAAATATTTAAAGAAATTAAATATGAAGTACATATAGACACACTAAAATACCCAACAGTTACTACAGTTAATGGTACTCTGATAAAACTGTGGTAATTTGATATTAGCAAACACTGTCATCACAACATAAAATTCATATTTATTATTATACTTAAAATTTTTTTTTTGAATTTTACAAAATAAAAATAATGACAATATTTATATATTATAATGATTATTTATTTATTTAGTAAACTTTTATTTTGTTGTTTTGGAATGACAACACAACCCAAAATGTGTATGAAGCCGTATGAATTTTTGTTTTGTGATAACAAGTCTTTGCTAATATCAAATACTGAATAAAAAGATGAATAGATATTTAATAAATATATGAATAGAAATGAAATAAATAAATAAATACTCTGTTTGAAGGAGATGGATTACTTAAATTATATTTGGGTAGCTATGAATAGCATAGCATAGAATAGAATAGAATAGACCTTTATTGTCATTGCTAAAAGAGCAATGAAAAATCGTTTAGCAGATCTTCAACAGCACTTCAATATTATTATTATCATTTTTAATCTTATATTATTATTATCATCATCATCAATATTATTAATTAAACAGTAGCAATAATAAAAAATATTTATACTAATAATATTAATAAAATAACTACTACTAATAATAATGGTAGCGATAATAATAATGAATAGTTTATTAATATTATTAATGCTAAATTTAATAATAACTAATAATAATAATAATAATAATAATAGTAGTGATGATGATGATTTATTTTAAAAAGCTGAAACAGAAACAACTAAAAGTAAAAATAGGCTTGTGGAAAAAATTCTCAGGAAAGCAGCCAGGGCGAAGAGTCGAAGACAAAGCTAAAGTTTGAGTCTGAACACTGGTGGTAAAAGCTCCTAAATATAACACGCCTGGCCTTTATCATGAGTGCTGGTCCACTTCATCACTGCAGCGAACAACAGCGCTGACATTCAGCTCGGCCTGCCGGGGAACGAATAGTTTATTAATATTATTAATGCTAATATTAATAATAACTAATAATAATAATAATAATAATAATAGTAGTGATGATGATGATTTATTTTAAAAAGCTGAAACAGAAACAACTAAAAGTAAAAATAGGCTTGTGGAAAAAATTCTCAGGAAAGCAGCCAGGGCGAAGAGTCGAAGACAAAGCTAAAGTTTGAGTCTGAACACTGGTGGTAAAAGCTCCTAAATATAACACTCCTGGCCTTTATCATGAGTGCTGGTCCACTTCATCACTGCAGCGAACAACAGCGCTGACATTCAGCTCGGCCTGCCGGGGAAGTGGAAAACTACTATTTGGGACACACTTCGTGTTTCAGTAGGGTCAGGCTTCAGGATCGGAGCTCCCTCCATGCTAGCCATTAGCGTTAACCATCAGCCACTTAAAGAAATAGGGTGGTAGTTTAAGATAAGATACAGTCCAGAACCTGGTGAACCTTGAGTTCTTACCATGCTGCAAAAAACAGCTTAAAGCAGCCTGAGCTAGTGTGCTGTTCTCCCAGCCCAATCAGGCTGATTAAAGCCTGACAGGCTTATTAAAATAGCTTAAGTAGTAAAATACACTAAAATGTTATATTTTTCACTAAATAGCAGGGTTCTTATCGCTAACTAAAACTGAAACTGTATAAAACATTGTTTGTTGCTTGAAATAAAATAAATAGTAACTTAAAATAAAATATCTAAATACATTTTTTTTTTAATTCAGCTAGTTGCCAAGGTAAAAATTTCTCATTTTCATTTAGTTTAAGGTGAAGTACTAAAATAACTAAAACTAAATAAACTAAAACTAATAAATACTTTATAAGAAATATACAAACACAACAAAATGACTAAAACTCTGACTAAAAGAGCATTGCGCAAAAGGTTGTGGGTTCGATTCCCAGGGAACACACATACTGGTAAAAAATGTATAGCCTGAATGCACTGTAAGTCGCTTTGGATAAAAGCGTCTGCTAAATGCATAAATTATTATTATTATTATTAAATTATTATTTTATCAATATCTCTAAAATAACACTGTTAGAAACCATTTATAAATGTTAACTAAATTAAAACAAGTATCTTTTTTAATTTTTTTTATTTAGCTTGTTGCCAAGGCAACAATTCTTATTTTCGTTTCATTTAAGGTGAAGTATTAAAATAACTAAAACTAAATGAACTAAAACAAATAAATAAAAATAAATACTATATAGATATATTTTTAAAAAACACAATTGAATCAAAACACAACAACATAAGTAAAAACAGAAAATATATAAAGTCTAATTCAAAATATTAGCAAAACCTATAACAGTATTCCAATGATACTAAAATAATTGTTAGACAGATCCATTTATAATTCTATTGTTACTCTTTTTTTCAAATATATTTAAAGATGTTTTGTATTCTATCGTTACTTTTCAGTCCAGAATAAACAATTTATCATTCACCAGTTTGTCACAATGTATTCTGGGCTCATCTTTATTGTGAATCATATGCAATGCTAATTTTGAATAAAGTTTAACCTAGACTTCCCATAGGGAGCCTGTCTAGGAGCCTGCCTAAAAATGACGCCCAGGTGGGCCGTTCTGGTTAAACTGCTGGAGTCAGAGACTTTCTAGGAATAAACAGGGTGGAAATGTGGCCGTCTAACCAACGTGCACACAGTCTGACGTGATTGAGGCCTGCTGGGCCGTATGAGTAATGTCAGAGCTGAGTCTGCCAGGCCACGACCATCCGCCCGTCCGTTTCTCCTCAGATCTGGACCCCTCCCTGCACAGTAGGGTCCCGGCGGTGAGGGCCAAATGCCATTTAAAAATAGGAAGGAGCCACGTAAGATGGGATGAACTGAGTTTACGCCCTACACCACACAACATCAGTGATAGCTAGATGTGCATGCTAACATACCACACGTTTAATGCGGTTTCTTTTATGATATCGAAGGATAAAGATCTGTAAAGCTAAAAAAAAAAAAAAAAATGTTGTAGTCATTTAATAAAGAGGCTGTGCACCTCATCTGTGGAAGACATAACGGTGATGCACAACTTTCAGTGGCTAATTGCTTTTATATACTTGCTTAAATCTTTCCTAAATGATTTATAAAAGCAATGTAGTATATATGTATCTGAATTGCATATAAAATGTCCTTCCATTTGGTTTGGATTGCATAGTTTTAACAAACTAATTAATTTAAAATAACGCATATTTTTCAGTCATATATAAATGAAAAATATTTCTGCACTCAAAAAAAAAGTCATGGCATAGTTTAACCTTTTGCATCGATTTTATTTTATTTAAATAATCACATTTTCAAAATATTTTTTTTTCAAATGCTTAGAATTAGCAGACAAATGTTTAGTGAAGAAAATTAATTTATTCAGTTAAAAATTATGAACATGGTTAAAGTTCAATTAGTTAAAATGATGATGATGACAAATATTGTGCATTTAAAAAATCTTATCGGTTTCATTTATGTATGACTGACAATTATGCATCACATTAAGTTTATTAGTTTATGTTAAAACTGTGTAATCCAAATAGATGGAAATTTTATATGCAATTCAAATACATAAATCTTACATTTAGTCCTAAAACGGTGTAAAACTGCAACAACAGCAACACGATAAAAGACTATTGTTAATAAATACAGCTATTTATTGAGCAAGGATCAGAATGAGCCATTCATCCACCAAGCAATTTAGATCAGTCAGACATTTAGAGACAGAATAATCTTTTACAAAACATGGCAACACAAGCTTTGTTAGTAAGTTTACATAAAAACATACAAAGCCTATAAAGGTCTGTAATGATAGGACGTAACTACAAATTAAAGTCTTGAGTTTCCTAGTCTCAAAACTAATTTTAGGCTTCAAGAACCAAGCAGTTATTAGTCGAAAACAGTAGCGAAGATGTGCACACTTCAGCAAGCTTTTCACTTCCCCTTAGAGACGCCTGCTTGGTTAGTATGCCTGGAATTTACACCCAGACTAACGGACTGGAAAACCTGACTAATAATGTGCAAAAGAGGAAAGCAGGCACGCACAGAGGCCCAAGGACGAGAGGGGTTGACAAATATGTAGTGGATGTGGAGAGACCAGTGGGTGTTGCCAGTAAGCTCCTCCCACCTCCCCAGACAAACCCTGCCCCTGTTTTGCTCCACAGTCAGGTGACACAGAGGCCACATGAGATGTGCTGCACATGCTGTCAGTCATCAGCAGCCACTCACAGACTAAGAACCGCCCACTGCTCGGCTGCCAAACACACACACACTCTTATGCCTCATTTGCAATAATTAAATAATTAAAAAAAAGTTTATATCCACCATCCAAAATAAAATAAAATGCAATAAATTAAAATAAAACTTACTTGGCCATCTAAACCTAGACTAGACTTCTAGTGTTTTGATATACAGCCAGTAAAATATAATTACTGTAGATTAACCCAAACTACAAACAACACCCTATAGTGAACTTTACACACACACACACACACACATATATATATGTAACTTAACTTAACCCAACTCTTTTAGAGAACTACAGACCAGTTTCCCTTCTGCCTTTCGTTGCAAAAACACTTGAACGAGTTGTGTTCAACCAAGTCTCAGCCTTTCTCACACAGAACAACCTCCTGGACGGCAACCAATCTGGCTTCAGAAGTGGACATTCAACCGAGACTGCCTTGCTTTCAGTTGTTGAAGCCCTAAGACTGGCAAGAGCGGCTTCCAAATCTTCTATACTTATATTGCTGGATCTGTCTGCTGCTTTTGATACGGTGAACCACCAGATTCTCCAGTCAACCCTATTGGAAAATGGCATCTCAGGAACCGCACGCCAGTCGTTTGAGTCTTACCTCTCAGATAGGTCCTTCAAGGTATCTTGACACACACACACACACACACACACATACACGCATACACACATACACGCATACACGCATACATGCATACATACCAGCCCTCTACGAACACCTTGGCAATTGAATCGCCAGTAAATTTTTTTGTTTACTCGCCAGACTGAATAATATATACATACACACACACACACACACACACACACATATACACACACACACACATACATACATACACACACACACACAGGTTTGTTTTTGTGAAAAGTGGGGACATCCCGTAGGCGTAATGGTTTTTATACTGTACAGACCGTATATTCTATTGCCCTACACCAACCCTACCCCTAAACCTACCCCTCACAGGAGACTTTGTGCTATTTCAGATTTTCAATACACTCCATTCTGTGTGATTTATAAGCGTTTTGAAAAGTGGGGACATGGGGTAATGTCCTGAAAAGTCACCTTCTCCTTGTAATACCTATGTCATACCTTTGTCATTATACAAATTTATGTCCTCATTTGTCACAAAAACGCGTACACACACACACACACACATACACAGACACATACACACACTGTATATATATATGTTTGTGAAATGGCACAGTTTTATAAATATCTGAAAGTACACTCTTAACATCAGTCAGTCAAGCATTATAATATGATAATCAATGTTATTTAATGATAGAACTTTTGTAATTAGAATAAAAATTTGATAACCATGTATGAATACATATTAGTAATTATAACTGAACTTCGGACTGGTGGTGGTACTTTTTTGGCCATTCAGTGTTTCTGTAAAAAAAATAAAATAAATTGGGGAAAAACTAACAAAAATACTGATTAGATAATAATGATACGAATTCTACTAATAAGAACAATATAAAACGCACCAAGGATTAATGAGCTACTGGATTCATGAATATTAATCAGGTTGTGTGCGTTTGCTCGAACTGATTTGCTGAAATCAAAACAGGGACGATAATAGGTGAGCGTCAGCCAATGAGATTGCCGTTTGCGCATTAGTTCCGCCCACTACTGGAGAAAGCGGTAGTTCTTAAAAGCTGAAGAATTCCAAAGGAACTCAGTTATTTTGACAGCACAATACAACAAAGTATATCGTTTACATGTAGCGCGTCAATTCTCTCTCTCCCTCTCTCGCTGCGTGTGTGTGAAACAAATTTATAATTTATTAAAAGCTGTGATTTTATCTGAAAAAAAAAAACACTAAATAATTCGCATCCACAGATATATACACATACATATACACACAGGTACGGATAAATATTTAAGCAAAATCTTTCATCTTTAAGCATCTGGTTTTAAACAACATATTTATGATAATTTTGATGTTGATATAATTATTATTTTTTTTTAATATATGTAGGTTAATATTTCTGTCCATTACTATGTATTGTTATAGTAGTGCACATAAGTGAAGATTTAAATAAATAATATTTTATATATAAATTTCTTGTGACAATACATCAAAACCATAAATAAAGTCCAAGCAAAAGGCTGAAAAAAATCAATTTCCATTAAAATGTCATTTTATCTGTAATCACCAAGCCCTTTATTTAATAAATAAATAAACAAACAGACAAATAAATTGTTTGTTTATTGGTTTCACATACACATTAAATGTATATGAATAAATTTCACTGGGATTGAGAAAAATGACATCATAATTCAATTGTGTCAGAATGTGTAGTCACTGCATTTTGCCTTTGCGGTCTTTCTTTTCATAAACACTCCAAAATAAAACTGCATTTTAAGAATAAAAAACATATTTCAAAATGAAGATGTCCTCAAAATGAGTCAAATCTCTCTAAGGTCTATAATAAATTCATACTGAAAGTACAGCCAAATAAACCCACACACAAACGTGCCACAGACACTCCCCAGTGTGGCCCAACCCCGAACCGTGCCTGGCCCCAAGCTGAACTGCTCAACTCCTGCTGACGTCACGGGCACACGAGGGAGGAGAGAGAGAGAATTCCTAAACAGTAGACAAACCCACTGGTGGGAAGCTTAGAAAACCCTCAGCTGTGGCGAAAAAAAAAAAAAAGGAGGCTTGGCCGCACGCCAGACCTCTGAGCTCAGCATTTTGTAATGCACTTCCTTTTCGCTTAACAGCTTGCATAATAGCGCCGGCCGCCTCAGCCGCCAACCTTTAACTCTTTGCATCCTGGTCACTATTTTGTGCACACGCCGTGTGGAGGGTTAAAATTAATTTATGACGTGTGCTACACCAAAAACACAAAATAAACAAGCAAATCTCCTTCCCAGAACTCAAGTACCCACGTCCTGCAGCTCTTGGAAACACACAGTTCTTGCCCTACGCCTACTGCACTGTCCTTTCAGATATGAAAATATCCTGCTGGAACTCAAAGCATCAGCAGACACAGCCTTAGACGGAGAGGAAGGGTGTGTAATGGCATTTGACACAAGTCCGGCATTCAGAATTTAGAAATGTGACCAGACAAGACACTTTGACATTGGAGAGGGGAAACACCAGCGCTTCGGCTTTGTGCGGGCGGACACCTTTAAAAAGTCTAATCTTGTTCCCTTTGTGCACGAGCAAGAATTTCAATTCAGCCGTAAAACTATGGCATCTCATAAATGTTTATCCGCTTTTCATTGGTGCGCTAATACACCGCCAGCCGCCCGGGTCTATAATATCCTCCAGTCCTGGGAGAGAGACGTGCACACGGCTAAAAAAGGAGAGCAAATAACATGCTTGAAAAGGTGAAACTTCACTGCATCGCCCACAAATAAGTTTTAAATGTCACCCCTGAGGAGGAAGGTCCGCTTGCCTACAAATTACACCTGGCAGCCTTGTGTCCCTGAACGTGGACGGGTTATAAGAGTCTGCGTGTGTCCTCCAATCCACAGCAGAGGCCTGAAAGACATGCCGCTGGAAATCACACATCTCCTAGATCTGCCACATCTAAACTAGTAAACTAGACTGTGCTTTCAGATTATTTGGCTACTTTTGAGATTTAAATCAATAAAAAAAACAATAGTTCATGATTTCTGGGTACAGGGTTCCCACAATTTCTGAATTTGTATGATTTTACCCTGGATATGCACAAGAATATACAAAAAAAACATATTTAAATATGTACATAAAAAAAGGCCTACAAATGGCACTTTTAAAATTCCCCAATATTTCAAGGATCATAGGAATCCTTTTTGTAAATGACTCATGAAACGGTTTTCACAAACAGCTGAATAAGAATGATTTTATAAGCCATTAACACACATTTGTTTTGCTGATGTTTTCAATTTTAATTTTTTTTAATCAATATTTTTTACAGTATGTGCTGGTTTATTTTAACAATTTTCTCATTCTTAAATAGCATTATAGTGAATATATTCACAATTATATTCACTATATTATAGATAGATAGATAGATAGATAGATAGATAGATAGATAGATAGATAGATAGATAGATAGATAGATAGATAGATAGATAGATAGATAGACACACACAAAATTAAGAAGTATAAAAAGTGATAAATAAATATCATATATATATATATATATATAAAAAGATATATATATATAGAGAGATATAGATATAGATAGACACACACAAAATTAAGAAATATAAAAAGTGATAAATAAATATCATATATATATATATATATAAAGATATATATATATATATAGAGATATAGATATAGATAGACACACACAAAA
>NW_015505289.1:937675-948233 GCF_001515645.1 Sinocyclocheilus grahami | reverse complement strand
TATGTGTTTGCAGTACACAAGCCACGGTTAAGACAGCTGACTCTACTGTGATAATGTGACCCTGTCTCTCTCTCACTCACACACACACACACGCACGATGCGCAAAACTCCGCATTTGAACAGTCAATAGCAAATACTTAAACTAATAACAAAACAGTAGCTGATTCAGAAGCGCCAGATTGTCATAGCAAAGTCAGAATTACCTCCTCTCCTAGGTTCACGAAATGGTCGTCCATAAAATGCATTGCTGTTCTGTTGTAAGTAATCTTAAAGATTCCTAAATGCATCTACTTTCGGAAGGCCAAATAAAGTGCTTTTGCTTTCGCCTAGAAACACACAGCGTCTCCCTGACATGCTGCTTCAACACTAACTGCGGTTACTGAAACCACGCCTTCTTTCTTTGCGTGCACATTTGGGCGGCATTATACAAATATTGCCACATAGTGAGGTAGATATGTGGGGGCGTGTTAGAACGAGCCGTTTTAGGGGGGGGTGGCAGAGTCTTAACTTTGATAAAGAATATCTCTTTGGGTTTGAGACTTTAGTCTTTGCAACTTCAGGGATCTTATCTATGCACAATCAGCTTGTAACACTCCAAAGAGAAAGGAAAACTTGAAATCGCATCATATGACCCCTTTAAAAAGCCTTATGGAGTACAGTACCCTTTCAAAAAAACGAAATAGAATTTCTTGGCCATTTAAACATAGACTAGAATTGTACCGTGATATACAGCTAGTAAAGTATGATTACTAATGACTAACAAAAACTACAACCTTACAAAGTAAAACCTTTCAGTAGTACAAAACTACTGAAGGCGTCCTCAAAAGGAGTCAAATCTCACTAACGTCTGGGGGAAATTCATCCTGAAAGTACAGCCAAGTAAACCCACACACAAACGTGCCCCTGTGTGGCCCAACCCCCGAACCGTGCCTGGCCCCGAGCTGAACTGCTGACGTCACATGCACACGAGGGAGGAGCGAGAGAGAGAGAGAATTCCTAAACAGTAGACAAACCCACTGGTGGGAAGCTTAGAAAGCCCTCAGCTGTGGCGAAGAAAAAAAAAACAAGGCTTGGCCGCGCGCCAGACCTCTGAGCTCAGCATTTTGTAATGCACTTCCTTTTCGCTTAACAGCTTGCATAATAGTGCTGGCCGCCACAGCCGCCAACATTTAACTCTTTGCATCCTGGTCACTATTTTGTGCACACACCGTGTGGAGGGTTAAAATGAATGCATGATGTGTGCTACACCAAAAACAAGCAAATCTCCTTCCCAGAATTCAAATACCCACGTCCAGCAGCTCTTGGAAACACCAAGTTCTTGCCCGACGCCTACTGCACTGCCAGATATGAAAAAATCCTACTGGAACTCAAAGCATCAGCAGACACGGCCTTTGATGGACAGGAAGGGTATGCAATGGCATTTGACACGAGTCTGGTGTTCAGAGTTTAGAAACGTGACCAGACAAGTGGCAAAGAGAATCTCGAGCTTTGTGCAGGTGGACCTCTTTAAAAAGAATAATCTAGTTCCCTTTGTGCGCAAGCAAGAATTTCAATTCAGCCGTAAGACTACGGCATCTCATAAATGTTTATCCGCTTTTCATTGGTGCGTTAATACACCGCCAGACGCCCAGCTCTATAATATCCTCCATTCCAGGTAGACAGACGTGCGCATGGCTAAAAAAAGGAGAGCAAATAGCATGTTTGAAAAGGTGAAACTTCACTGCATCGCCCACAAATAAGATTTAAATGTCACCCCTGAGGAGGAAGGTCCCCTTGCCTACAAATTACACCTGGCAGCCTTGTGTGCCTGAACGTGGACGGGTTATATGAGAGTCTGTGTGTGTGTCCTCCAATCCACAGCAGAGGACTGAAAGACGTGCTGCTGGATTGATATTAGATTGGCCAAATCTTCACCAGTAAACTAGACTGCGATATCAGATTATATGGCTACTTTTGAGATTTAAAACAATAATAAACACGAAGCATTGTTCATGATTTCTGTCTACAGGATTCCCACAATTTCTGATTTTGCATGATTTTTCCATGAATTTTGCATAAAAGGCTCAAATTTTAAAGCAATATATAAAATATATGTAAAAATGTACATAAGTTTAAAAATCCTCAATATTTCAAGGATCATATGAACCCTGTTTGTAAATTATTCATAAAACTTACATTAACGCTCTTTTTATTTTTATTTATTTATTTATTTTGCTTGTGTTTTCAAAACCGTTTTTGTAAATGCGTTGTATATTAGGTTCTGGTTTACTATGACAATTTTCTGAATGTATCATTTGCTATTCAATTATTAAACCGCATGATAAAAAAAAATATCCATCTTCCAAAATAAAATTAATTAATAAATATATAACACATTAGTGGTGTCAAATCCATTAATCGCATCCAAAATTAAAGTCTGTGTTTACATAATATTTGTGTGTACTGTGTATATTTATAGGTATATAAATACATGTATATATTAAAATAAAAAATTATTATACACATATATATTTTCATATTCACACACACGCATACATATATATATATATATATATATATATGTGTGTGTGTGTGTGTGAACATGAATCTATATTATATATATATTAATTAAGATTAAAAAAAATTAACAAATATCATACAAGCTAACAAAAATAAAAGAAACATATACTTGTAAAGATCTATATTATATTCCCACACTGCTTTAATATCACCAACACTGGCAACTGAAAGACCCATATCGGTTGACGAAACTCAAAAGTTCACCCATTTCTGCCATTGTTTGTTTGGCTGTTGAATTGGATTGTAAACAGCTTCGTCTTTCAATGGCTTTAGCAAACAAAATGGCACCACCACTTCACTGAGCCAAAACCGGCAATGAGAGGAAGCTGTAAAAGAGCCAAGGCACCATAAGGCGTTTCCTCCTCATTCAGAGCAGCGGTGGTGGCAGCGGCACTCAAGAGACGGTTGACATGATTGTCTGGAGGGGTCATTCTCAACTTGCTGTGACCAGACCTGTCTTTAACTGCAGGCCCGGGACACAATAGCATTTCCCACCACTTTCAACAGCATCCCACCCCTCCTACAAGACCTCCAGCTTCCCTCCCAGCCCTGCATTGTGTGTCTGAATGTGCGGGGTTAGGTGTGCAGTGTAAGGTAGCTGTAAGCCCAGCTTACAATAGAGAACCCAATCTCTCCTTTAGACACACCAGCTCACCCCTGGAGGGGTTGAACCGAGGAGGGGGTGGGGTTTGGGTTCGGTACGTAATTGTCAAAAAGAGCGAGGGTCTCTCCAAGTAAAGATTCGACAACAATAGGCCTCCAACCCCTCTCCACAGCCCTTGGAGAACCACAAAAGGAGCCGCCAAGGCCTTCCAGCTCAAAACGCCAAAGACCTCCGAGCAGACGATAACAATGATGGGTGGAGGAGCATGTGACGGGAGCTGGGGGAGGAACCAGGATATATGCAAGCAAGCAGTCCACAAATTAGGTCAATGAGGATTTTCCCCTAAAGTAGGTCAATTGAAACCCCTGATGAATTGTAGTCTGATGAAACAAATCGAGACGAGGGTGGACGGGAGTGTCACACACATTCGCCAGCTTGAATCTGAGGAGTTAAGGCCCTGATATACTTCAAACGATTTCCAAAAACGAAAAGGTCATTTCAGGAGTTCGAAACAGCTTGACGAAGCAAATTTTCACCTACTTTCACCAAATTTTATGCAAATTTTGGGATATAGCATAAAAAAATTCTGGATGGAAACGGCAAAATGTGCATCAATTCGAAAAATGCTCATAAAGAAAACTTATGCACTCGATTGAGTTGATAAGTCATGCAAATAAACTACAATGGAACCATACTAACTGAATAAATTTCTCGATGCGCAAGAAAAAAAAAAAACTCACGCAACTTTGCCTCAACAGATAATGTGATTGCAATTTTTGACTGTGCTAAAGCATATGTTTGCAGATATTTAGGAAACATGTTAACTTAACATAGTTGCTACTCTGAAAAATAATGCTACAGCCAGTTATTCTACTTCTACGTGTCCGGAATGCTCTCTCTCGTTCCAGCAGGTCTGTTTTTGTTTTGGCCTGTGTGACTCTGCCCACTGCCAATTGAACCAATAGTATTTCAACACCCCGGGTTGCCAGTTGGTGGAAAACACAGCGTACTGCAGCTATGGAAGCCAGCAAATGAACTGGGTCAGAGATAGAAGATTCTACCCGACCTAAAAAAAAAGCTCTGGCATCCATCTAAAAGCTCAATGAGCAGAGGAATATTAAAATGCGGATAAAACAGCTCAACAACTTATAGTGTATGGCTCTTCGCCTGCCAATGTCAGTTGCTCTCATTCCTCTTGCGTGTCCTAAACATCTCTCTCCAATATTTTGAGTTTGGACTGCAGTACCCATTTCAACCACTAGCAGTAAATTTTACATACTGCACCTTTAATCGTTTTAAAATGCTTGAACCAAAGTCCGTCATCATCAACACAAGAAGCATTTGTTATTGCATTCCCTCTTCGAGCTCTAAGGCGCAAATAAGTTATTATATACAAAAAACACAGTGGCTTCTCCTAATGCAGTAAATTCTGTTTCTTTGTGATATCTGGCAGCAGTTTATTAGGAAGTTACAAATTTGTTCTCTTCAACTCGAATTTTTTTTCCCAAGTTAAATTAGCAACTTTGGATGAAAACATAGCTAGGGTGGCTTTCAATAAGAATTACAACTTCAGTTTACACTATAAAGCAGCTCCCCAGTGCATTCATGTTTTGATTGAACAGAAGAAATGAACCAGAGAAGATTTCCACATCAAAGAAGGCAGAGCCTAACTATTACGTCATTGCCATCGACCAATGGTAGTGCAAAGGTGTTTACCAGCTGGATCCAACTTTTACAAAGTTCGCTTTGGTAAGCCATTTCAAACTCCCAAACGAACTTCATTTTGGCCAGATTTAGTTAAAAATGACATCGCACCAGTTCGTTCTTCAGTTTCATTTGAAGTCTATGAGGGACTTTACTGGCAAAAAAAACGATCAAACCACTCATCTCTGAGGGCGGTTTGGTGACATTTTGAGTCTAATTGCGACCATCATGCCTCCACCGAACCCTGCCAAGACTCATTTGAGGAAACTGGTGGGCTCCTCTTCAAACATTGGCTTTAAAATAAAAGAGCTCCATCTGGTCATGGGAATGATTGCTTTTTTGGCTTGCAGCAGCAGAAGACCCATAGCTGAGGCACAGAGGTGCATGCACTCTTTAAGTTTGAGTTGACAGAATGACCAATCTGAATGGGGAATACCACGCTTACTGCAACTCACTAATTGCATTGTGGGTGGAGAGGACAGGGTGGAGAAAGTGAGGTCAACATCCAATAATAAGGTCACAGTTTCAAAACAAAGCTGACAGATTATTCAAACAACGGCGTACAGAAATTTAGGTAACTACAACATTGGTGTTAAAGTGTGTAAGCTTGTAAAAAGGGCCAGTGGCATAGCTACCAGCTGCACAGCATTACTGACTAACGACTCGCCTTTAACCAGTATTAATTCCAGGCGTGACATGCATCTCTGAACTTTTAAAGGCCTACAGAGAGCCACCAACATCAGAAATGAATGATGTTCAGATACTTTACCGATTAGTTAGCTAGCGATCAGGGATCACAGCGGTGATTATGGGATACAGAATCTCATCGAAAACCAGAGGAATTTGCTGACGTCTCCATTCCCGTAAGACTGGTTATAAAGTCTGGGCTTGATTCGACAAGCATGCTGGTGACCACAAATGTGACGTTAACACGTGCCAAATTCGAATGACTCTCTACAAATCACCAAAACATTCATAACCAAAACAACGTTCTTACCGAAACTATAACTGCTGCAGGCTATTTTTATTGTTTTTATTACTGGAAATCAAGTAGCATGACTGAACGCAACCACTCAGCATGTACAAGAGAGAGAATTTCAGTTTTAGAACTGAAATTTGACAGTCTTTGCTCTAATCTCTACTTTAGCAACCAACACTTAGGCCTAATTGGAGGGAAAGTTCATGCACTCAGCTCTCTGAATAATAGATTATAATACGTGGTTGTTACCCTACTGGCTTTCATGAGCAAAATGGATGGCAGCAATTAGTTATTAGTGGTTTTCTCTAAAGCAAGTATCGTGATTACTCTTAAGGTAGTAAACTTTTCAGTCTAACTCGTCCCTCACGGTTTGAAATATGGACATAATTCAACAACAAATGACATGTTGAATCATGCAGCTAGTTGACGAGAGGTGTGCAATTACTTTTCTAAGCATAAAACAAAGAATAAAACAACAAAAAGATAAAATAATATAAAAACAAATAACAAAAATAAAAACTATAAACAATAAAACAAAGAAAAAAAATAAAATAAAAAAATTTTAAACTATAAACACCAAAGAAAACATAAGATAAAATGAAAACACAATAAAATTGTAAATGACAAAACGGTAAATAAGAGAATGAAAAACAGAAATGAAACAAAAAAATACAAAATTTAAATCAAACAAACAATACAATGGCTGAAAGATCAAATAAAATGAAATAAAATAAATGACAAAGAAAACATATGATAAAATAAAAACAAAAAACTATAAACAATAATAATAAAAGAAATCTAGACTTAAACTGGTGGAGGGTCTGAAGCATCATAAAGACCTGGGCCAGAAAACAATCACCTAGTAACCATCCAGAACACCCTAGCAACCTCCTGGCATCCTGGTGGCGAGTTTTGCATTGGCATGCACATTTTCTTCTGTAAATGTAAAAATCTAGCTCTCTTCAAATACCACTGGAACCTTTTCCTCACATGAAACGTTCACATTGCTCATCCTAAACAATCCCCCCAGCTAAAAAACAGGCTGCTCTCAAAACAAAGTTCCACTAATTAGTTGCACATTTAAAAGCATTCTGTCCCGAGAGTGAATGCCCGGTCAGATATTGGTTTTAGCCTCTATGAAAATTCCCCTTTGTCCTGCGCATTTCCAACAGCAACAGCTAAAAGCAGTAAAAGCAGCGGGCATTCATCAGAGAGGACAGCTGGCTAGTTCACAGTCATGGCGCTTTGACACACAGATCAGGCGCAATCCAAACACACACAGCACAGTCAGCCTTTTTTAGTTCCCTCACCTTTAACTCCCAGAATTCCTGCTCAGAGAGGGGAGCCCTGCCACAATGGGGCCGCGGTGCAAAACGTCCTCCTCCGCGGCGACATGCATTAGGTCCGTGTTTTCAATTAAGAAAGGACACAGGCGTGCCACGACTGGAACAGGGTGAAAGCTCACGCGGTCAGAGTCGGGGACGAAGGGTTGCAGATGGGAGAGATGGGAAGGGAGATGAGAGAGAAGATCTATGAGCAGATCCAGACCTGTACGGTAAACCATGCACTGTTGAGTCGCTATTTTACATGGACATGGAGTTGTGACCCAACACTGTACAAAGTCAACAAAGGTGTCCATAAAAATTCAACATTGTTATTATTTTTTAAAATTTTTTTACAATTTCAAATTCTAAACGTGTCTTGAATTTTAATGATTTCATGCTCTCAGCAGACAATAATTCTAAATAAATCAAATTTCTAAACTATTTAGTTAATTAAATATTATTAAAAGTAAATTAAAAATAAAACCCTACAAGCTATCATTTTAAATGCAACAATGGAATTTAAGCATCCCAAGATAAAATATACATTATAATGTATGAAAAAAGATTCTATAAGATATATTTATTCTTCTAACATTTTAAGATTTAATATAAATGACATTTAATGGTTTTATTAAATTATTAGTGTTATTTAAGATTACAGAAGACTTTAAATGATTTAAATGTTAAAAACATGCACAAAAACGAGCATGCACAAAAAAGATTACATTAATATGCATTTAAATGTTTAAAATAAATACTATACATAAATGATTTTTTTTTCATATATTTAAATATAATATAATGTTTAAATATATGAATGTATTTCAAATATTCCCTATTTAAATATTTAAAATATACAATTATAAAGAAATAATACAATTTATATTTAATACACTTAGAATAAATATAAATATTATAAATAACATTAATGTATTTAAATATAATACATATAAAATAAATACAATAATTTAAAATAAATATAAAAATGAAAAATAATCAAATTAATATTTTAATGCATTCATATAAAAGAATAATATACAGAAATAACATTGGAATTTAAATATTATAAATAATCAAATTAACAACTAATACATATATTTAAATATAATAGAGATATAAAACAATTCATTTAATATTTGTAATATAGGTCAATAATTACTTAAAATTAAACTTAAAGATAAGTTTGAAAATATCTGCCTAAAATATACCCAGCTTACTGCATTTCATATTTTCTTCCCTGCTGACCGTGACCCCAGCTGAACCATGAGTTGAGAAGCACTGCTGCAGATCACGCAGTGTCAGGCCTATTTTCATGACGCGCTCATATTCAGACTCTCTCTTGATGATAAGGCAGGAAAAACAGGGCTAAAACAGTTCCTCTGAGAGCCTGAATCTCCTTCCATCCCGATAGGAGCGGGGGAAGAGGCACAGAAGCAACTAGAACAACGCGTTATCAGGAGAACAGGGCCATCGGTGCCGCGGTATCACGACCTGCTGATGTACCGCAGGCTCTATCAGCACCACAACCGGTCATCTTACTGTTAAAAAGCCACATCTGACTGGCCGCAGCCATACGAAACCCGGCACACACACTCAGGCATGTCAACAAACAGCATGTTCAGCTCCAAGTTCTCACAGAGAGCGGGACAAAGCCTCCAAAGAGCCGGGAGAAACGGACACTCAACAGAATTTCAAAAGGCTTTTTTTCCCCTCTTCGTTTGATTCTCAAGGACACAAGCTTGGAGAGCGACTTGACAAGTAGTGCTTGAGTTTTTGGATCAGCGGAGACTAAGAGAGACAACTGAAAAGCAGAGAGGGAGAGATAGAGAGAGCATAATAGAGCGAAGGGGAGGACAGAGGCGCGCGGGATGCATTAGAGCCATTTCATTGAATATGAAAGCAAACCTCCAACAGGCTTTAAAGAACACGGTTCTCTCAAGAGCACTACAATCTGTAACCCAAATATGTCTGATTGCATTTCGCACGCAAGTACACAAATTAATACGAGCACAACTTAGTTTGCCACCCAGACTTTACTGTCATCACAGACGTAACAGCGTCGGGGGACGGGGTGTTTTTGACAACTAAACACAAACGACAAACATGTGGCAATGATCAGGTGGGGGTGGATGGGTAATTAAATATAGGCACCGGCTATAAAGGCACATTGACGTGCTGCGAGGCCCCATTGATCAGACTCGGGCATATGGCTTTCAGCTTTGCTCCGCTATAAACCAAAGCCCCAGTGTCTGTCTGCTACTTAAAATGAAAACATATTTAACATGGCCTGCCTAGTCGGACATCTTTTCTTTTTTTGTGAGGTTCTCGGAGACACTTTTGGGGGTTTGGCAAAGCTGATGCCCACCGAACCCCTCCTTGCTTTCCATCTTCTTTCCTGAACTCTACTCTTCCCACCTTCCTGATCTGCACTCAAGTCGTTTTGCAAACACAGAAGCTTCCAGTTACAGAACTCCAGCCAACGTATATTAAAATAAAAAGCAACAATTGTTACTTGGGAAAATCCACCACAAAAATCTCCATTTCATTCTCCACACGTCCATGCTTTATCATTTCAGAAGCTTCATCTCATCCAAGGGCAACCAAACATCACTACTAGTTCTCAGAAACATGAAAAATAACATTACGTTTCACCTTAGGATCGGTGCGCTCGCATATTCTTGGATTGTAAGAATGCAGGCGGCTTTCAGAGATGGGATAAGATTCGTATTGTGGCCTGTGTGATGTATGGTGTTCATTAGGGCTGTCAAAAAATAAATAAATAAAAATATCGAATTTCGAATATTCGTCAAATTTTAAATAAAAATCCACATTCGAATGCAAAAACGTTCAAATTTTAGGTGTGCATCAGGCAGCCTTATCAGTGGTGCACGAAATGCGACGACGATGCAAGTGTCATTGCATTTTAATGTTTTTGTTAGTCTATCCAGTTGAACCCACTAGATGCGGCGCTGGTATGTTGTTCATTCAAAATATTGCGGAAAAAGAGAACATCCATGCGGAGATGTTGTCGTTGTTTACGTCAAAACCGAAACCAAGCCGTTCACACAGAGCGCATATTTATCACATTTTCTAGAGGGACATCTATCACTGTTGCACTCGCGTCTCGCACAAGAGAGCTGCATGTTTAGAAAGCCATGTAAAAATGAATGCAAGTTCAGCTTTTTAAAAACATGTCTCAAGACTTTATGGCAGGTTTTGTCCCCCATCCCATTGCATCTCATATTTTTAAATGAAGAAAGTACTCTTTGTGATTGGTTTTCGGTCCTTTGTATTAAACTATACATACATGCATGGTGCTGTTTTGTTTCTAAATGTTTAAGCAACTTTAATCATATAAGGTTTATAAACATTATTTTAAACATTATG
>NW_015505289.1:928749-937370 GCF_001515645.1 Sinocyclocheilus grahami | reverse complement strand
GTTGCACTCGCGTCTCGCACAAGAGAGCTGCATGTTTAGAAAGCCATGTAAAAATGAATGCAAGTTCAGCTTTTTAAAAACATGTCTCAAGACTTTATGGCAGGTATCTCATATTTTTAAATGAAGAAAGTACTCTTTGTGATTGGTTTTCGGTCCTTTGTATTAAACTATACATACATGCATGGTGCTGTTTTGTTTCTAAATGTTTAAGCAACTTTAATCATATAAGGTTTATAAACATTATTTTAAACATTATGCACTTTTTTCAAAGATAGTCGTGTTATTTTATTATGCTTTGAGGAAATGTGCATACTATTTTGTTCGATGCGCCCTCTTGTGGCCTCAGGAGAGAAGCCAAAAGCTTTTTTCTCCCTAACTGAAATTATGCCTTTTAAATTCGAATATTGATAATATTTAAGTACAAAATTCAAATTGAGTTTTTCAGCCATTTTGACAGCCCTAGTGTTCATTAACAAAACCAAACACATAACGGGTTAATCAATGAAGGGCGGAGCACAAGTACCTGTGAACAGCTAAACAAAACAGCGTTCGATACGGAAAGAGAGAGAAATCACCCTCTGAAATGATTCTTTTGAAGGGAAATGTCAAAAGAATGCCTTCTGCCCTCAGACCTTTGCCAACAGATCAGAGGAGAAAACCTCTACACTCATGAATATACATCAGCCTGCCTCGCGTGGGACGATAGAGGAAGTGAAACATTATAAAAATCTCGGGTTACAACAGAAAAAAAGGCCATGTGTGCCAGGACAGAAGTTACAATCTTCCTACTGAAATAATCGAAAGCTGCATTTCACAACCTGGTTCCTGGAGGCACCTCAAACAACACACATTTGACAGGTTTTCCCTATTTCAGACACCCCTATTTCAGGTTTTGGACCCACTATTGGTGAGCTAATGAACTGAAATACTGTGTTAGATTAAAGAAGATATCAAAAACTTACAGGGACCTACAGCAAAAAACAGTAATTTCAAGAAATAATACAATTATAAAATTTAAAAAAATGTAATTAAAATAAAATAAAAACGTAAAAAAGCATATTTTATGTTGTCATAAATGTGTCATAAAAGCTACTCAAACTCAATTTCTATTTCAGTTTGAAAAATAAAATAAAAAACGACAAAGCTTAATATGTAGCCAACATTTTCAATTGACAAATAGTTTTTTTAAACATAGGTCAAATATACAATATAGATGCAAAATAAGATATAACACCGCTGACAGTTTTTATTAATCATTTAAAATGTTATGGTTACAATATTTAGAAATGCACTGAAATGTAAGGTTATAAAGTGCCAAATACATTTTTTGACAATGAAAATATGAATGGAAACAGCAGCTAGGCCTATATCAGATAATAGAAATGGAGGGGGGGAAAACATTTCAAATGCAAACACTGGCTGATAGTGATATTAGCTGGAAAGAGCTTGTGTTTACAGTTAACCTACAGATCTCTGTTTGGAATGGAGTTGTTTAAAGTAAATATTACATCAATAAACATTGACATATACATATTTACATTTTGTCTATAAAGCTGTCAATGTATTTAAATTTAAACAATTTTTAAAAATTGTTTGAGCCAATATGTTGAAATAAATATGTAATTTTATAAATTAAATGTATAAATCAAATAAATGTATCAGTTATATATTGAATTTATAAAATAAATGTTTTACACATTTTTTAAACCAATGTTTTATTTGTAAAATATTCAATATTTCATTTATATTATATTAAAATTAAAACGAGTGAACCACCTCAAAAGGACTTAAAACATCGCATACACACATTGGAATATAGTGGAATTCCCAAAAGGCCAATGCTATTTAACAAGCCCAAGAGCAGGCATGTTAATTAAAGCTATCTGTTAGCAATGCGCAGTTGGGGTAAAACCTGTCAACAGTCTGTCACTTTAAAGTCAACTGCCCCGGAACATTTGCAAGCCGCCGGTGTTGCTCCACCTGCACAATTGAACACTTGCTGCTCAGAGACTGGGGGCAGGGCACAAACAGAGCAGTACGACCCTTGACATCTTTAATTCCAACAGGTGCGCGGGCTCCATAAATAGGCAGGGAAAAAAACAATCAAATTTGAACAAGAGTCTGTCACCTTGGCGGTCAAGACAGTCATATTCAACAGGCCGTTTAGCGCCCTTCAGCTACTCAGCTGCACGTCCTGTTAACAGAAACTTTTCAAAGAAGTTTGTTCAAAGCTGACTGGAAAGAATTATTACGACAGAAAAAGATTCTCAATTGGCACCACATGCGGCATCGGCTCATAGACAAAGGAAGGAGGTTATAAACAATGTCCGGTCCTTCTGGTTCGGTAGAAGAAAGAGCGTCCCGCCACATATTCTCCCACTTGGGCTGATCAAAAGAGCCAGCTGTCATTTGTTTGTAGAGGTTAATGGCCAAAACCTGAGCTCGAATCCAGCGGGGAGATGGCGCATTCCTGTCTGAGGGGAAAGTGGAAGGTGGACTCATTCCATCTGGAAAAGCCCTCTCACATAGCGGGAACAGGACCAACGTGCAGCTGGAGACATTGGGTAGAGTGGAATGGCGACAAGGCTGTCACGCCAAGCCCTCATTGTGCCCGCTGGAACATGGCTAAGGAGATGGGTTTTGTGGCACAGGCTCCGCCACTGCTCATTTTAGCCACACGGCTCATTTTTAAAGCTAACGAGCACACATGTTCTCGGCCTCCAACATCAACCAACATGAAATTCGAGACAAAGCAAGGCCTACAACTGCAGCACAAAGAAGGAATTTCGCTGCCAAGCTCCACCCCTCCACACCTCCTCCCCCGGATCGAGCGAGCGAGAGAGAAAGAGAGGGAGACAGAGCGAACAAGTCAGCCAACCAGCCATGTGCGTGTCAGACCTAATTCCCAGTGTGTGATCAGTCCTGGAGGCACATGCGGCCACTTCCCAGAAGGACGCCGCAGAAACCGACAGCAAACAAAGACATGCTGTGCCCAGATCGTATCAGTATTGGTAATCTGCAAAGGTGCATTAACACAAACTGTGTTTTAGTGCGAGCACACTGTTAGAACCTATAAATTGGGACCAATGTGTCATTCAGAGCACAACATAAACAGATCCATTATTCTCTGTGTGCATCGCGGAGACAGCTGAAGCCTGCCGAGATCCCCCAGGGTTTTGTCAGCAGCCCGCTTATATTTTCTCTCCGCAGCTGCGGTTCTGACTGGCGACTGTCATTTATTCGGAACTGAATTATTTCAATGTGAACAGGAGTCAAGCCAATGTCAGAATCACAAGTTTGTGACTAGTAAAAAAAAATTCTTTGTTGAATATGAATTCAAGTTTCCAATTTGTAAATAACCAGAAAGGTAGCAGCTCACTGATACATCATGTTATAAAGCCAGTGTTAAGGTGCAATTACATTTACAGTTGTCTGGCGAAATTTCCCAAAATCCAGTCATTTTAATAGAAATTCATGTAATCGAGAGTTTCATGTGAGGGCAAAAATGTTCGCCACGCAAATTCACCACATTGACCAAAATACAGCTGCTTGTTTTGAAAGTGACTTCTGTGTGAACGGTACATCGCTACACTACTGATAACAAACTTTTTGCAGGCAAATTTTCACCAAAATTTTGCAGATGTACCTGGTGCTTTGTTATTAAATATTAAGCAAGAGAATACATTAAAAAAAACTTAAAATCTTCCTTGTGTTGACATACTTCCTACTTAAACAGGAATTAGCATATCAAAGGGCTTGTGACAAGTTAACATCATAGCCATGAATCATAATTTGCTACACTGCAAAAAAAGTTCTTAATGCGTATGTAGTATTTTTGTCTGATTTTCCAGCTATAACATCTAAAAACCATTGATGAATCTTGTTTTCTATTAAAAAAAAAAACATATCCGAAAAACTTTAAAACAAGAAAAATTTACTTGAGAAACAAAACTGTATGAGATTTCAAGACTTGTTTTCATAGCTTGTCTCTTTAATATGAGTAATATTAATGTCTTTTTAAAACATTTAAGTATAAACAAGCTAAAAACAAGTGTAAAAATTTGCCAGTGCAACAAGACAAAATACACTCTTGATATCTACAAGTCTTAATATCTTATGCAGTGTTGTGTCAAATACAGGTATCTTGTTTTAAGGTCATATGATGCCATTACAAGTTTTCCTTTCTCTTTGGAGTGTTACAAGCTGTTTGTGAATAGATAAGATCCCTAAAGTTGCAAAGACTAAAGTCTCAAAACCAAAGAGATATTCTTTATAAAAGTTAAGACTGGTCCACACCCTCCTAAAACGCCTCGTTTAAACACGCCCCCACATGTCTACGTCACAATGTGGGAAGATTTGCAGTGTGTGTGTGTGTGTGTGTGTGTGTGTGTGTGTGTATACAATGAGCACAGCTGTGCTCCACTGAAGAACTTTTTAAAAGTGTGTCAAAGTCACAGCAGACTTACTGTAAAGTCCTGCTATGCCAGTGTGGCTGTCCCGTCACAAAACCGCAGACCGATTTTCCTTAACGTTAAACATATTACTCGTGTTTCTGAGAGAAAATGCTTACTGGGGAGTTCTTAAAGATTTCTGGTCTGGTGTTAAATGATTCCTCCAGTAAGTAAAAATGATAAAGGCCTGTCAATAGTTTGCATACTCCAGCTCGGCAAGCAAATCGAGCCGCCGCAGTGCCGAAGCGTTTCCATTTCCCCCGTCTGGTAGCCGCATTTCAAAACCTGATGGGAAAACATGCCACCCCACACACACGAAAACAATAAAACAATCACCTGCCATAGAGAATCTACGCGTCACGTCTATGACCCTATTTCATCAGAGACTTTGATATTATAACCATAAAAACAGCCTTTAAGTAGATATTGAGCCCTAAACACTAAAAAGTCAACATAAAACGTCGCTCCCAACTCAAAGTAAAACAAGACATTTAGTCACAAAAAAACATGATTTTATCCGCAGGAATTCATTGGATAGTGAAAAATGTGCACAACAGACGGTTTTATTGTTAAGTAAAATTGGGTTTCAGTCATTTGAAAGTCAAATTTCAATAAAATATAAATATTAGATTTAAACAAAAAAAACACACTTAAAAAAAATAACAAAAGAGAGAGAAATGTTACTTTGGCAACAAACTGAAATAAAATAAGTACTAAAATGACTAAAGCTAAAAAAAAAAAAAAAGAAAAAAAAGTAAGTTACACAGAAATATAAAAAAAACATAAAAAAATTACAAACACATAAAATTAAAACAAACAAATTGAAATGACGTCACTTTTATGGTTATATTTAATCAGATTGAATTTAATCAGATATTTTAATATTATACCCTTAACAGCACCCTCAAAGTAGATACTGATCCCTAAACACTAAAAAGTCAACATTAAACGACGCTCACAACTGTTTTACTTTTGTAATCTCACAGGTTAGTGAGTAAAACGATATTTAGTGACAAAAAACATGATTTTTTCCCCGCAGGAATTCATTGGATAGTGAAAACTGTTCACAACAGCCAGTGTTATTTATGTTATGATATGTCATTTTAAAGGGGTCCTATTATGCGTTTTCAGTTTTTCAACTTTAGTTAGTCTGTAATGTTGCTGTTTGAGCATAAAAAAGATCTGCAAAGTTACAAAGTTCAAAGTCCACTTCAAAAGGAGATATTTTATAACCAATCACAGCACATTTTGTATTTCAGAAGGCGGTCCTTCATTTGATACAGGAACTATTCGAGCCGTTCATGCCAGACTGGGGAGAGAGGTGTTGTAATAATGTAAAATATGTGAAAAATTATGTGTTTTTCAAACAACCTAGTATGAGAGCCTGTTCTAGTACACCCCCAAAACAAAATCAAGACTTTGTAAAAGAGCATAATAGGACCCCTTTAAATAAAACTAAAAGGAAATGGAATTTAAATATTAGATGAAAAACTTAAAAGTAGAAATTTTAATAAATTACGTTTAAGTACTAAAATGACCAACTAAAACCGAAATAAACAATTTAAAGCTACAAAAAAAATATATAAAAACACTAATAAAAACTAATTAAAATTAAAACGAAAAATTAATAAACTACAAAATTGCATAAATAACACTAAAATAACACTGGCAACAGGGGAGGGAATGAAAAAGTATGAGGGATTGTTGACGCAGCTAATAAGGAAAGTAAGGAAAGGTTACAATAACAAGCACATTTTTGTGAATAACTGATGAATCATTCACAGAACTATAAATGTGCATTAAGGAAGTAAATGGGTCCAAATGTGATTCACGTTCAATCCGTTGCGACTCCCAACACACACTTCTTGCCAGGCGCTCACACCAAATAGCCGACGTTCATCTTGTGCGGCGCGTCACCAGTCCTGTGCTTTGTGATACATTTCAACCTGTTTGACTTCAGGATCTTCTGGTTCTCGCACCCACTGGTGCTCATTTCTCCACGGGGCGGCTGAAGGGTGAGACCGAGATGGGCGAGGCGTTGGATCAACAACAGCGATTCACACGGGGCACGAAGGGCCTGTGCGAGCATGTGCGGCCCCTGAAGGAGCCTGCGTTTGTTTTGTTTACCTAAAGACGGGCCATTTGAACGGGGGAGGTTAAACTCTCGGTGTCCTGTTCTTCATAGCTCATTAGAGCCGACGAGCAGACAGAAGGCAGGGGCGGAGGAGGAGGTGAGTGTGTGTAAGTCTATCCAGCACATGGGTCCCAGAAGGGGGAGCTGCAGCAGGAAATGGTGGATAAGTGGTGACCCGGGTTTGCTTTTGAAACTGATCGTCAGGAGCACAGCTGCTAGCTCTGCTCCGTGGTCAGGTTAACCACGCTTAGACAAAGAGAAGAAAAACAAGAGAAAAGGGAAATAACAGCCCCTCTGTCACAGCCCGCTATATAATCATCAAACGTACCGCGCCAAGCTCCTCCTCTACACACTCACAGCCGGGCTCTTCAAAGGGAGAACTCGCCCCCAAATTAAAATCACGTGATTTCTTACTCACCCTCAGACCTGTGTTCTTTTCTTTTTACTAAAGGAGATATTAAGTAGAATGTCAAAGCTGCTCTTTTCCATAAAACAAAAGTAGTACTGCCAGGCTCCAAAAATCAGGCAAAACAAATCAAGAAAGAATAGTTTTCGTTTTTCAAAGTATCCAATAATAACGACGAGAACTGACCCACTCAAGTTGCGTGAGCTGAAACCGGTAAACTAAAGCACTTTACTAGCAGGTTAATTAACTCGCCCAAATGCATCTTTAAACATAGAATTAATCTAGTATATGAATAGTGAATCTCAACTAAGATACGTGCTAGTCAGAATGTGTTTGTGACTTTGTTCATACATTCATTCTACCCACTTAAATGAGAGAAGTACTTTCGCTGTCCAATCTATAAAGACTGTGTCTGTTCCCCGAGAGAAGAAAAACAAGAGAAAAGGGAAATAACAGCCCCTCTGTCACAGCCCGCTATATAATCATCAAACGTACCGCGCCAAGCTCCTCCTCTACACACTCACAGCCGGGCTCTTCAAAGGGAGAACTCGCCCCCAAATTAAAATCACGTGATTTCTTACTCACCCTCAGACCTGTGTTCTTTTCTTTTTACTAAAGGAGATATTAAGTAGAATGTCAAAGCTGCTCTTTTCCATAAAACAAAAGTAGTACTGCCAGGCTCCAAAAATCAGGCAAAACAAATCAAGAAAGAATAGTTTTCGTTTTTCAAAGTATCCAATAATAACGACGAGGACTGACCCACTCAAGTTGCGTGAGCTGAAACCGGTAAACTAAAGCACTTTACTAGCAGGTTAATTAACTCGCCCAAACGCATCTTTAAACATAGAATTAATCTAGTATATGAATAGTGAATCTCAACTAAGATACGTGCTAGTCAGAATGTGTTTGTGACTTTGTTCATACATTCATTCTACCCACTTAAATGAGAGAAGTACTTTCGCTGTCCAATCTATAAAGACTGTGTCTGTTCCCCGAATAGTGAGGTCAAAATATAAATTTAAAGCAGGATCTAGAAAAAACCTGATCGTGATTAAACTGTAAAATGCTACATAAATGAACAAAAAATATTTTTAAAATTTGGGCTCCTAAACATTAGATCACTCGCAACCAAAGCAGTTATTGTAAATGAAATGATCACAGATAATAGTTTTGATGTACTCTGCTTGACTGAAACCTGGCTAAAACCTAATGATTATATTGGTCGAAATGAGTCTACTCCACCAAGCTACTATTATAAGCATGTCAGATATGCAAAAGAAATCTATCGTATCTCTTGCTCTGGCTACTGTGTATAGACCACCAGGGCCGTATACAGATTTCCTAAAAGAATTTGCAGATTTCCTCTCAGACCTATTGGTTACTGTTGATAAAGCGCTAATTGTCGGAGATTTTAACATTTACGTTGATAATACAAATGATGCATTAGGACTTTACTGACCTAATAAACTCTTTTGAAGTCAAGCAAAACGTCACCGGGCCCACTCATCGTTTTATTCATATGCTAGATTTAATTATATTGTATGGAATCTATCTTACTGATATAGATATCGTACCTCAAAGTGATGATGTTACTGACCATTTCCTTGTATCGTGCATGCTGCGTATTACT
>NW_015505289.1:922046-928413 GCF_001515645.1 Sinocyclocheilus grahami | reverse complement strand
ATAGATAACATCAAAAATACAATAACAAATGTAGATTCTACAGCGTATAATACTTCAGCTTCATTCATTGCACCCAAAGATAAACTGCAGTGCTTTACAGCTATAGGACAGGATGAGTTAAATAAACTTATTACTGAATCTAAACCAACAACATGCCTGTTAGATCCTGTACCCACTAAATTACTGAAAGAGTTGTTACCTGTAGCAGAAGAACCGCTTCTCAATATTATTAACTCGTCGTTATCTTTAGGTCATGTCCCAAAACCATTCAAGCTGGCGGTTATTAAGCCTCTTATTAAGAAACCACAACTAGATCCTAGTGAACTGGCAAATTACAGACCCATTTCAAATCTTCCGTTTATGTCTAAAATTTTAGAAAATGTTGTGTCTGCTCAATTGTGCTTCTTGCAAAAAAATGATCTATATGAAGAATTTCAGTCAGGTTTCAGGCCCCACCATAGCACAGAAACTGCACATGTTAAAATTACAAATGACTTGCTTCTTGTATCAGACCAAGGCTGCGTCTCATTGCTAGTTTTACTTGATCTTAGTGCTGCGTTCAACACTATAGCTCATAACATACTCATAGAACGATTACAAAACTATATGGGTATTCAAGGGCAGGCTTTAAGATGGTTTAGATCCTACCTGTCCGATCGCTACCACTTTGTTTATTTAAACGGGGAGTCATCTCAATTATCACCAGTAAAATATGCCACAAGGATCTGTCCTAGGTCCTCTGCTATTTTCAATATACATGTTACCCGTGGCAATATTATTAGAAAATACGGAATTAGTTTCCATTGTTATGCTAATGCTACTCAACTATATATCTCAAGAAGATCAGATGAAACTTCTAAATGATCTAAGCTAACAAGTATTAAAAATGTTAAAGATTGGATGATCAATAATTTTCTCCTATTGAATTCGGATAAGACGGAAATATTACTTATTGGTCCAAAATTTTTCTTCACCCTAACTGAAATTATGCATTTTAAATTCGAATAGAATTCAAATTTCGATAATATTTCAATACAAAATTCAAATGATTTTTTCAGCCAATTTATTATTATCATATTATTACAATTTAAAGGAACTTTTTTGTATTTTAATACATTTTAAAATGTAATTTATTCCTGTGATGCAAAGCTGAATTTTCAGCATCATTATGATCCTTCAGAAATCATTCTAATATGCGGATTTGCTGCTCAAGAAACATTTCTGATTATTATCAATGCTGAATACATTTAATATTTTTGTGGAAACAATGATTACTTTACTCTTTGATGCACAGAAAGTTAAAAACAGAACAACATTTATTTGAAATAAAAATCTTTAGTAAGATTATACATTTCTTTAATGTCACTTCAGGTTTGTCACTTAAAAAAAACACTTACTGACCCCAAACTTCTACTCAAACTGCAAGTATAAACATGAGCATGTGTAAAATAGATGCAACAGAATTTGAGCCTGTTCTTCACAAAAAATGATCATATATCATAAGAAGATAAGGAATATAGTGCATGGGTTCTATGAACTATTTTTATTGTGCTTTATTTCATTATTGGAGCCTGAGGATGAGTAAATCTTCACAAAACTTTTTTGGGGCCAATCTTTACAATGCTGAACATTTTGGTCCCTCTATGGACTCCACATGTCAAAGTCTGTAGCACTTTACCAATCTAGAGGCCTCCAAACAGTCTTTGAGCAACCCAAAACACACAAAATAGTGGCTTTATTCCAAAAGCAGCACAAGCACTCAAAACGCTCTTCGTCGCCTTCAAAGACACACAAAGAGCGGCGCACCAATCAAGCAGAGAGCGCCACTCTAAAGCTCCTTATGAGCAATAGTTAGCTATTAATGTGAGCTTAAAGGTCTCATTCATCACCGCGCCTTTTCCAGGTCTCAGCTGCGGCCTAGATAATGAAGACCGATCGGGCCCTCGTCGAAAAAGAAGAGGGTTCGGGACAAATAACCTACTAGCCGTCCCTCGTAAATCAACATATGGTGTGCGAGAGGTCGCGAGATCCAATGGCCCGTTTCCTTGCGAGACTCACCCGGTTTGTGCGTCAGCGCACTTCGGGGTTTCCATCCAAATCCAGATCCGCTGCCAGTGTCTCGCTGTAGCCTGGATTAGGGACAGGACAGGCAATCTGGCTTTTGAGGTAATTCCCTACATTCGGGTCCAACGCGGCGAGCGCGGGAATACTGGGCCCTGACGTTTGAGCCTTTATATAGGGCCCGGTGCCGTATGGACCTGTGGTGAGCCCTGATGTCTGCTGCAAACACAGGCCAGGAGAACAGGCCGGGCGTAGAGGCGTGTAATGGAAAACAAACAGAGCAGAGAAAGAGTCCTCGTATCCCTGCCCCCACAAACTCACCTCCCTCTTCCTCACCCTCGGTGAAGGTTAATGGTGCTGGAGGAATACAGATCAGCGCAAGATGGATGAAGAGGTGCTGGAAAACTCTCCCGCAGGTCTGGAGTCTAGAGATTAACTAAATATTAACTAACAATACATTTCTTTAATGTCACTTCAGGTTTGTCACTTAAAAAAAACACTTACTGACCCCAAACTTCTACTCAAACTGCAAGTATAAACATGAGCATGTGTAAAATAGATGCAACAGAATTTGAGCCTGTTCTTCACAAAAAATGATCATATATCATAAGAAGATAAGGAATATAGTGCATGGGTTCTATGAACTATTTTTATTGTGCTTTATTTCATTATGAGTAAATCTTCACAAAACTTTTTTGGGGCCAATCTTTACAATGCTGAACATTTTGGTCCCTCTATGGACTCCACATGTCAAAGTCTGTAGCACTTTACCAATCTAGAGGCCTCCAAACAGTCTTTGAGCAACCCAAAACACACAAAATAGTGGCTTTATTCCAAAAGCAGCACAAGCACTCAAAACGCTCTTCGTCGCCTTCAAAGACACACAAAGAGCGGCGCACCAATCAAGCAGAGAGCGCCACTCTAAAGCTCCTTATGAGCAATAGTTAGCTATTAATGTGAGCTTAAAGGTCTCATTCATCACCGCGCCTTTTCCAGGTCTCAGCTGCGGCCTAGATAATGAAGACCCTCGTCGAAAAAGAAGAGGGTTCGGGACAAACAACCCGCTTGCCGTCCCTCGTATAAGTCAACATATGGAGTGCGGGAGGTCGCGAGGCCCAACGGCCCGTTCCCCTGCGCGACTCAAGCGGGTTGTGCGTCAGTGCGCTTCGGGGTTTCCATCTGAATCCAGATCCGCAGCCAGTGTCTCGCTGTAGCCTGGATTAGGGACAGGACAGGCAATCTGGCTTTTGAGGTAATTCCCTACATTCGGGTCCAACGCGGCGAGCGCGGGAATACTGGGCCCTGACGTTTGAGCCTTTATATAGGGCCCGGTGCCGTATGGACCTGTGGTGAGCCCTGATGTCTGCTGCAAACACAGGCCAGGAGAACAGGCCGGGCGTAGAGGCGTGTAATGGAAAACAAACAGAGCAGAGAAAGAGTCCTCGTATCCCTGCCCCCACAAACTCACCTCCCTCTTCCTCACCCTCGGTGAAGGTTAATGGTGCTGGAGGAATACAGATCAGCGCAAGATGGATGAAGAGGTGCTGGAAAACTCTCCCGCAGGTCTGGAGTCTAGAGATTAACTAAATATTAACTAACAAAAAAAACCCATACAGATGCGGCCCTAAAAGCAATTAAAGACGCTCGCTCCTCCATCAAACGCCTCCCTATGAAACAAACCAGAGAATGAGCTAATGATATTTAGACTTCCCATGCTCCTTGCCCAAGTGCATGTTGAAGGTTAGTACAGAAAAGCTCTTAAAGGGGAAGTGCATCTGTGCTGTGATCAGAATAACATACTACTCTTACTGTTTCTGCAGAATATACCTTTTGTGTTAAAAAAGGCTGCATTTATTTGATTAAAAATACTGTAAAAATTTCGAAATTCTTAAATATTTTTACTATTTAAAAGAACTGTTTTCTATGTGAATATATTTTAAAAAGTAATTTATTTCTGTGATCAAAGTTACATTTTCAGCATCATTACTCCATTATATGATGCTGATTTGAAGCATTTCTCATTATTATCAATTAGATTTTGCCATTTAATATTTTTGTTAAAACCACGATACGCCACTATTAAAAATTTTGGGTTAAGATTAAAAAAATAAATAAAAATTAACACTTTTATTCAGCAAGGACGCATTAAATTGGTCAAAAGTGACAGTAAAGACTGCAGAAGACTTCCATTTCAAATAAATGCCGTTTTGAACTTTCTCATCAAAGAATCTTGAAAAAAAAAAATCATCATGGTTTTCACAAAAATATTAAGCAGCAAAAACGGAGCATAAGAAACTTCTTCCAAAAATCATTTTGAAAACATCTGAATTTTTCCAAACTTCTGAACTTCTGCACAATAAATGACAATGATCTGATTAGACTGTAAAGAGACATTTTTACACAAACATGAAAGAAAAATGCTAAATAATAATGTTTTTCAAGAGAAGAATCGGATGCTTAATTAAGTGGTAACATTTTACAATATGGTTAATGTTAGTTAATGCAACAGCTAACATTAAATAAAATGAGTAGCATTTATTAATCTAGGTTAATGTTAATATTTACAGTTTTTATATCATTTCAAGCTGTTTAAATTAACAGTAATGTATTATAAACAAACATGAATCAACCATGCTAAAAATACCATCAATAATACACAAAAATGGAAAATTAAAACAATTACAAAAAATATTCATGGTTAGTTCATGATATCCAATGCACTAACATATTGAATGATATTGTGAAGTATTGACAACTAAACACACAATATAATGAGGTTGTCACATGTTTATTATTGCATGTCAGAAATGTTGTTATTGCATAATGCATCTACAGCGTACATTAAGCACTAGATTGTCTATTTTGAATAAAGCCAATGTAGAAAGCACAGATTTGCCAACTTCAAGACAAAAACCTGAAAAATACTTAATGATATGAATCAAAACTAAATTTCATCTCAATGGCGATACTTAACCAAAAAATTTTTTTAAAAAGTCCAAAATATTTTCTCTCAGTCTCAGGTCTTAAAGCCACTAGCTTACTTAAAGATTCAAAGCCTCTCAAAGACAACTAAAGCTAACCTTTTGAAATTACGGAGCGCGGCCTCGGGTTCATGTGCTTGAACTCTCTACTTCAGCCCAGTCAGTATAACTCAAGAATCACTGCCACAGGAATAAAAATAGATTCTGTACCAATAGTATTGAATCCCATTTGCATTTAAAGTAATGCTGATAAACACCCAATGAATGCACAGAAAAGCATGTCAACAGCTTCTTTCAATACAGTAATTGCATCGCTTATTGCCATGCATTTGAATGATCACCCATTATCTTTAGCTGAACGTATTGACTCAGACAGTGAAGGGAAACATTGACAGGGAGGGACGGCAAATGAAGGCGAGGTGTCTTCAATCAGGCCTGAACGCAATCCAAAAACATCCCATGCCGTCTACAAACACCTACAGCTTCCGTATGTTCACAGATGAGGGCTTAAGTGCTGCACATCAGCACAGGAAATTCTGGAGAATTCCATAAGAAGCAGAACGCACTATAACCCATAAGATAACTAAAAGAGATTCGCTGGGCAGTCAAACTTAATATGACAACACCATATGCACAGATGGAGCACATATGCATATGCACTGAAACTGAAGAGTGAATGCTGTGACACTAGGTTAAATGTTCTTTTTTTAATTTACAATTTTCATATTATTTCAAGCTGCATACATTAACATTAATGTATTATAAACAAACAAGTAACAATGCAAGCTACCATAAATAAACATAAAGAATTAAAACAATTACAATTCTTCATTGTTAGTTCATGATACCAAATGCATTAACAAATGTTAACATATAGAACATAAATAAATAAACAACCAAAAAATAAACATGAATATTATTCATTGCTGACCGCATATGTATCTTAAGCTCAAGAACAATATTACAATATGGTTAATATTAGTTAAATGTAACATTTACGTGAAATTAAAATTAAGCATTTTTTATATCTTGTTTTGTTGTTTTTTTTTTATTCACAATTTTCGTAAACTTCCTAGCTATACAAGTTAACATTAATGCGTCCACATGTGACGCGCGTTCACGACAGTATCATGACGCGAGCGTGTAGTGGCGCCGGCACTGACCCAGATCTGGCTTGATGACGTCATCCCACCGGATCTGGGTCAGCGCCGGCGCCGCCACACGCTCGCGGCATGGTACTGTCGTGAACGCGTGTTCACATGTGACGCAGTAGAGACGAAAATGTGGAATAAAGTTGTTATTTTTGTTTTCTTTGCGCAAAAAAG
>NW_015505289.1:877232-918831 GCF_001515645.1 Sinocyclocheilus grahami | reverse complement strand
CGCGGCCTCGGGTTCATGTGCTTGAACTCTCTACTTCAGCCCAGTCAGTATAACTCAAGAATCACTGCCACAGGAATAAAAATAGATTCTGTACCAATAGTATTGAATCCCATTTGCATTTAAAGTAATGCTGATAAACACCCAATGAATGCACAGAAAAGCATGTCAACAGCTTCTTTCAATACAGTAATTGCATCGCTTATTGCCATGCATTTGAATGATCACCCATTATCTTTAGCTGAACGTATTGACTCAGACAGTGAAGGGAAACATTGACAGGGAGGGACGGCAAATGAAGGCGAGGTGTCTTCAATCAGGCCCGAAAGCAATCCAAAAACATCCCATGCCGTCTACAAACACCTACAGCTTCCGTATGTTCACAGATGAGGGCTTAAGTGCTGCACATCAGCACAGGAAATTCTGGAGAATTCCATAAGAAGCAGAACGCACTATAACCCATAAGATAACTAAAAGAGATTCGCTGGGCAGTCAAACTTAATATGACAACACCATATGCACAGATGGAGCACATATGCATATGCACTGAAACTGAAGAGTGAATGCTGTGACACTAGGTTAAATGTTCTTTTTTTAATTTACAATTTTCATATTATTTCAAGCTGCATACATTAACATTAATGTATTATAAACAAACAAGTAACAATGCAAGCTACCATAAATAAACATAAAGAATTAAAACAATTACAATTCTTCATTGTTAGTTCATGATACCAAATGCATTAACAAATGTTAACATATAGAACATAAATAAATAAACAACCAAAAAATAAACATGAATATTATTCATTGCTGACCGCATATGTATCTTAAGCTCAAGAACAATATTACAATATGGTTAATATTAGTTAAATGTAACATTTACGTGAAATTAAAATTAAGCATTTTTTATATCTTGTTTTGTTGTTTTTTTTTTATTCACAATTTTCGTAAACTTCCTAGCTATACAAGTTAACATTAATGCGTCCACATGTGACGCGCGTTCACGACAGTATCATGACGCGAGCGTGTAGTGGCGCCGGCACTGACCCAGATCTGGCTTGATGACGTCATCCCACCGGATCTGGGTCAGCGCCGGCGCCGCCACACGCTCGCGTCATGGTACTGTCGTGAACGCGCATCCAAAGTGACACAGTAGAGACGAAAATATGGAATAAAGTCGTTATTTTTGTTTTCTTTGCGCAAAAAAGTATTCTCGTAGCTTCGTAACTTTACAGTTGAACCACTGATGTCACACGGACTACTTTGTCGATCATCTTGGTACTTTTCTGGACCTTGAACGTGGTAGTTACCTTGCTGTCTATGGGAGGGTCAGAGAGCCCTCAGCTTTCATCAAAAATATCTTAAATTGTGTTCCGAAGATGAACGAAGGTCTTACGGGTTTGGAACAACACGAGGGTGAGTAATTAATGACAGAATTTTCATTCTTGGATGAACTAACCCTTTAACCAAAAATTAATTAACAATACAAAATACCACAAATAAATAAACTTTAAAAAATGTAATAAAAAAATAAAAATCTATGTTAGTATTGATCGAATTGTAAAAAAAAAAAAAAAAAAAAAAACACTAAATGTAAAATATTGAACTAAATAAATAATGCATGAAAAAATGGCTAATTATTGGCCACATATGCATCTTAAATGGAAGAATGAAGACTGTGACACTTTGCAATATAGTTAATGTTAGTTAATGCAATGGCTAACATGAAAAATTAAATAGCATTTATTAATCTAGGTTAATGTGATTTTTTTTTTACAATTTTTACAATTATTTCAAGCGGCATGAATTAACATTAACGTACTATAAACAAACATGAATTAACAATGCAAAATACCATAAATAAACATTACAAATGAAAACAATTAAAATTTATTTATTTATTAATAGTTCTTCATTGTTGACTGCATATGCATTTTAAACTGAAGAACAAACACAACGGCATGCAGCACGTTTGTTCAAAACGTAAATAAGGATGTATGCTTGCTAAACTTGATTTCAAATTGCATTAAAAATAGTGAGAAAAAATGCAAACGTTTGCAATGTTGCAATGCAAATCTTTTTTCTCCAAAACCCATTTCAAAAACATCCGTTTTTGTGATCTAAGATGGCCATGTTATTCCTTTAAAGAGGGCCCAGGCAAGGCCTTGTGACCAAACTCCACCCGTCCAGGGCACTGGATGCTGCTCAAATATGTAGATGCTGGGAAGCGGAGCACATTCCAGTCAATCATGGTCTGAAATGCATACGCAAGTGGCTACTGAGTAACATCTTACTTTACACTACAAAATAATACAGGGAGAAACGAGAAGGGTGCCTATTAAATAATGATATTAGGGCAGCCTGTCGTTGCTCTGTTATCCTGTGGAGAGGAAGCGCTGCGAAGTCAAACTCCTTGATCCTCTCCAGATACTTGACCGTGATGCAGCTCTCAGACTGAAGTACGCACAGATATTACCATACCGAGAAACACTACAATCCTCCAGAACAAGGTCAAACGCTACAGAAAATGACTGCCGACTGCTTACTGGATGCACTTCATTTATCTCACGAAGAAGTTTGAGACACATGAGCTTCACTACGGCTGCAAACCCCCTTTACCAGGGTATAATCTCTACAACCTCAAGTAGCAATAAAAGCAATGTGATCAAAGATACCAAAGTTCAATAAATAGTTAAATCTGCTCACATTAATAATCAAAATGAACAATTTGGATATAGATTGTGTAGTCACTGGTCTACATTTGTCTCCATTTCACAACAATCTGAACACAGATCATCACAACAAAACTTAGAGATTGAACTATTCACCTTATACAATAAAAATAAACAGGAAATTAACGTTTTAGCAATTTTAGGGCATTTTGACGAAAGCACTGCAAATGAATTTAAAACGGATTCTTATAGGGCTGTCAAAATGGCTGAAAAACTCAATTCGAATTTTGTACTTAAATATGATCAAAATTCGAATTATATTAGAATTTAAAAAGGCATAATTTCAGTTAGGGTGAAGAAAAACTTTTGGATTCTCTCCTGAGGCCACAAGAGGGCGCATCGAGCTAAATATTACTAATGCACGTTTATTCAAAGCATAAGTTAACATGACTATCTGTGAAAAAAGTGCATAATATTTAAAATAATGTTTATAAACCAATTATTATTAAGTTGCTTAAACAACTATAAACAAAACAGCATCATGTATGTATGCATAGTTTAATACAAAGGGCCGAAAGCAAAGCACAAATAGTACATTTTTCATTTAAAAACATGAGATGTAGTGGGATGGGGAAAAAACCCGCCATAAAGTCTCAAGCTATGTTTTTTCAAAAGTTGAAATTACATTAATTTTACACGGTTTTCTAAACATGCGGCTCTTTTGTGCGAGACGGGAGTGCAACAGTGATAGATGTCCCTCTAGAAAATGCGATAAATATGCGTTCTGTGTGAACGGCTTGGTTTCAGTTTTAACGTAAACAACATCTTCTCCGCATTGATGTTCTCTTTTCCCGCAATATTTGCAATTAACAACGCAGCAGCGGCACATCCAGTGGCTTTAACTGGATATGCTAACAAAAACATTAAAATGCATGACGCTTACATCGTCATCGCATCTCGTGCGCCACTGATAAGGCAGCCTCCTTAACGCACACCTAAAATTTGAATGCAACGTTTTTGCATTCGAATGTGGATTTTTATTTTAAATTCGACAAATATTCGAAATTCGATTTTTTTTTTGGCAGCCATAGATTCTTATAATGCCTAATCATAGAAATCAAATCAGAAGCTCACTGATATTAATCATAAATGTTTAATTTTAACATTTTGGTGCTTATTAAAATAAAATAAAGCACCGCAAATTCATTAAAAAATTCTGATTTTTTTTTTTTAATCATAGAAATCCAATCAGAAGCTCACTGATAATTATCATAATTATACTTTAATTTAGAATTATAATTTTAACATTTTGATGCCATTAAAAATAAAACAAAACACTTCTGATTTTCATGCGATAAATATGCGTTCTGTGTGAACGGCTTGGTTTCAGTTTTAACGTAAACAACATCTTCTCCGCATTGATGTTCTCTTTTCCCGCAATATTTGCAATTAACAACGCAGCAGCGGCACATCCAGTGGCTTTAACTGGATAGGCTAACAAAAACATTAAAATGCATGACGCTTACATCGTCATCGCATCTCGTGCGCCACTGATAAGGCAGCCTCCTTAACGCACACCTAAAATTTGAATGCAACGTTTTTGCATTCGAATGTGGATTTTTATTTTAAATTCGACGAATATTCGAAATTCGATTTTTTTTTTGGCAGCCATAGATTCTTATAATGCCTAATCATAGAAATCAAATCAGAAGCTCACTGATATTAATCATAAATGTTTAATTTTAACATTTTGGTGCTTATTAAAATAAAATAAAGCACCGCAAATTCATTAAAAAATTCAGATTTTTTTTTTTTTAATCATAGAAATCCAATCAGAAGCTCACTGATAATTATCATAATTATACTTTAATTTAGAATTATAATTTTAACATTTTGATGCCATTAAAAATAAAACAAAACACTTCTGATTTTCTTTTTTTTTTTAAATCATACAAATCAAATCAGAATAATATTGTGTTTTCATTGTGGATTTTAACTTTTACAAGCAAAGCAAAGATCACTAATTTTTTCGCCGGTTTATAGCGCAAAACTATATTTCCCATCATTCTCTGTGGCAGCATGAGAACACTTAAGCACAAAGCATTGATTACACACCTAATGCATCTTTTTTGTACTATAAAAGCATCCTATCTTCATTGGGAAGTGAAAAGACAGAAAGAAATATGAAGATGCCCAGCAAGTACACTTTATTCCGATCAACATCACTTAAATGCACATCACATCATTACACATTACTACAACCTCTGAACTTCCCCACAGAATGGATGAGCACAGGAGCTTGCTCAATGCCAGAATCCTCCATCTTTGCTTTGACGAACACAACAAATCAAGTCTGTCATGCATGTAAACATTTGAGTTCAACCGAGCATACAAACTAGGATGACTAGCTTTCATTTGACAACTGCAGGTTTCTAGTTCTGCTGAAATCGAGTGCTTTGGGTGGCAGCAGTAGTTTGGAATGTAACATTCAGGCTAAACGTCACGATGAAGTCAAAATGCGGTTCGTTATGATGTGATATTTCGCAATGTATCTCTCCAAATCTCTGGAACAGAATTCCACAAGAATGAATCGCTGTTTTTTTTATTTGACTGGTAATGCTGGTAATAAAGCTCTGGTAGACTTGCTTAAACAACCCTTTGAACTGAAGCACGTGACGTGTGAAGAACACTACAGTCTAAATGTATAGCAGACCCTGCAGCAGAGAGCAGAGTTTATGCCCTCCACCACAAACTACATCAAAGGGCATTGTGGGTGGAGCGCTAACTTTCAATACATGGTGCAAATCTGTAGGCTTACTGTCAATCTGACTTCTCAAAGCTGCTGTGGAAAATATAGCGTTTACGGACAGACCATACGATCTGATTTAATGCTGATCTAAAATAATATAACAAAACCTCACATAACAACATGCAGCATTTCTTACTCATTATCTGCATTTGTAAAACGACATTAGCTTATGAAAAACTGCATTCTATTTTTTTTTTAAATACGATGTGAAACTGAACTTATGATATATAACATACTTTTCAAATTGTAGTATACACTTCAAATAATTAAGCAATTATTGTTATTTTGCTTTTTTATTAAATCTAAATTTGAGAAAAAAAGGACTTTATTTTTTGGTAGTCTAATTAAAAGATTTTAAAATTATGACTGAAATTACTTCAGGTTCAGCTGAATATCAAGTCAACCACATTGCATTGTGGGATACAGTAGAGTATGTTATGCAAATTAGCTTACCATCATTCAATTTTTTTTATAGTATGTGAAACGGAACGTATTATTTAACAAACTTTTTAAATTGAAGTATGCATTTCAAATAGTAAATCGTCTTTGAAATAACCTGTTATTTTGCTTTTTTTTTATCCAATTTTGAGAAAAAAAATTGACTACATTTTAACAGTCTCGTTAAAAAAGTAAAGAAAGACATTAAAAAATCACGACAAATATTACTTCATATCAAGTATTGCATCATGACTATTGTATGCATACAAAAAATGTGTACGCATACATTATATACTGTAAGAATTGAAGTATTATAGCATACCAAGTCCATTAATTAATTTAAATATTTCAACACTCAACAATTTCTTCTACACTGTGAAAAATTTTCTTTAGAAGTTGTAAATAAAGATTATTCAAGTATGTTTTACAAGAAAATACTACTTCAGTCGTTAACTTTCATGTTTAATTCAATGCTACTTGCTGTTTCTTTGTAATTATTTGTGAAATTTACTAGCAGCTTCTGAATGAAAATGGTTTCCACAGCAAATATTTTTTCAAAATGAGAAAATTGAAGGGTGAAAATCTTGGTCTCTTCCTTCAAAACATCTCAAATGTGTGTATCAGCACTTCTGCAGACACGTCACGCATCTTTTAAAGCATCATAAAGCAATTACATGCAGGCCCACTGACCTCGAATCTACCAAACTAGAAGCTCCGATGCCTTTGCACATGGCATTTCTGACGGCCCCAAAAGCAACAGCCTCATGTAAGATTTAAGTTGTACATCTTACATTTTGCACTTCTGTGTATGAATGGCAGAAATGTTAACGCAGGCATAAGGCTTTTCTTTCCACTGGCTCAGTGAGCTGGAACACACATTAGAGCATGTGCAGCACTCTATTTTTCATTCTTTACACACACACACACACACACACACACACACACACACACACACACACACACACACACACACACCCTTTCTGGTTTAATAAGGCTGATGGAACTGTGCGTCTCCTCTGATGCGAGATCAATAAACAAATCAGTTTATTTTGTCCCGTTATATCATTACGCCGCTATGACACCGTCTTCTTCATCTGATCAATACACCTCGGGGACTCACATATGGTTCTGCCATTAACATCTACAATGCTAGAATTTCAAAAAACCTCCAGCATTTCCGAGAACACGCCGCAAAACGTCCTGACTCGAGCTATAATAATGGAAAATGACATCACTGGCTCGCTTTGAGATTTAACTGTCAAGTTATTACACCAACTGAAAGTACTGACATATAGCATGTAGACCTATGATCTTTGCAGCGGCGCGCCTCAGTATTGGTATTACACATCAAACGGCATGCATCACATGGTATTTGTGGTTAATTCCTATTGATCTTTAACAGCTGAGCATATTGGCAAACATATCACCAGCAAAAGGCAGATTATCAGCTAATAGGATCACCGATCGGCAGCCTAATAAAGTCATAACAGATGGAAACACAACACACGGCTGGAAAGAAGGGGGTTGAACTTGAACCCCATGACCTTTTGTGCTCGGCGTGATCAATACGACGCAAGCCACAGCAACAGAAGCATCAACACTGGTAAGAAATATATAACTTCTACTGGGTTTGCAATTGCAACCTAGAGCTATAACGCCTGAGTTTCCACAGCAAACCGTGCAATAGTCCCGCAGAGTGCTTCAACCAAACTGTGTAGGAAAACACACACACTTTCCCCCAAGATCAGTGCTGCATGTACCATCTACACATCCTGTAATGCGATAAACATTCCCTGCGTGCACTAAAAGAGGAGGGCTGCTCGGATGCCCTTGGTATGCAAATATAGAGTGTCATGGCCAACTGCCAGCCGAGGGACGCCACGGCCATATTTATGAGAAATATATCGCTTTATTGCATCCCCTCCCCCTGCATATGACAGAAAGGAAAACAAATTCCTGTCCCGAATTCAGTCTCGGCTCGTTCGTCACGGTGAGCTCTACCTATCGGGGCTAATCCGGGTCTGCTGGAAGCAACCCCCCCGGCCCTGCCTGCATCGCAAGATTGCATCTTTTATTTATCGCCGCTTGGCTTTATTTTTGCAGAGCATTCCATACTGGGATGCAATCAGCCAAGAAACCCTCCCCGTGCACGCAGGCTTGTCATTTCCCATCGCCGGAGCTCGGAATGAGGCGCACACAAAGGGAAAAAGCGGAATCAAAAGCAGAGAGCTCCACGTAGCCTGTTGGAAAAAGGGCAAGAGCCCTTGATCTTCCAAGACAGCCAGTCCGCTCGAGAGGCTCCGGGCAGGGAAGACACACATGGGCCAGTGTGTGCATTTTCCTGAGAGCACAAACTCATTTTGGCTGAAGGGTGAGGGCATAGAGCCCAGCTGAGGCACCTCTTCTCTTGCGGGCTACGAACGTGGAGGAGGGGGGAATGGTCATGCAGAAAATGACGTTCGCTGATTGCATTACAATTCGAATTAAGCAAAGGCACTAATGTGATTAAAATCTTGAATTGTTTCCAAAGGGCAGAGAGCCACGGAATCAATTGCGGGGACTTTAAAAACAAAGGTGGATAAAGTTGCAATAGACAAAGCGGCTGAATCACTACATGCCAGAGCTGAATATCGCGTTCGCAGCTACTTTGACAATTTCCAGGCGCACGCTGACGTCACGAGGGTCAGCCGGAACGCATGCATATTATTAGGGGACATTTAAGAAGAAATCGAGACACTGCGACTTTAAATCGCCGTTCCTCCCACCTCTTTCCCAAATCTTTTCCATTTAACAAGCAGTGAAAGAAAATAAAAAGCCGCTTTTGTTTCCCTTCCTTTTGGAGGGTGACAGAAAGCTGAAAAGACACAAACGAACATGAAAATGGGAACAAAGTGTCAATTTCAATAGGGATGCCCGACGGCTATTTGATATGCGCACCCACTAAATACAAAACCAACAGTGTTTTCGCTGCTAAAAACAAGAGTCTTGTTTGCAATAACCACAAATATTCGCGAATATTCCTGCTATTGTAGTTGACATGACAGCTCTACATCCAGCAGTTGGTGGACTTACTACGCCAATACACCCCCCCCCCCCCCCCCCAAGCTTTCACTTCTGAAAAAAATAAACAGACCAGACAAGCTTCGGAAGGCTTGACATTTCAACCGTTTTACGAGAAAACACACGATTAATACGTCGTTACACCGACTAAAGTGAAACTACAAAACAAGTCCGAGGTGAAAGAACAACGAAAAAGTCAAGTAAATGTGCTTTAGACGCTGAATGGATCGAGCGACATCGAGCTCCACTTCCGCGCTGTTTTTCTCGCGCAGATACAAAAGCGCTACAATGTATTCAGAACGTTTCCCAGAACGCTCGGAATGTATCGATAAGCCGGAGCGCTCGGTGTCTGTTGCTAAACTAAACGACATCACCGGCACCCTGTCGGGAGATTTAAACCCGTTGTATTCCTCCCTTTGTTCGCCGAAAATTCAATAGTCCCTTTCTTTCGACTCGTGTTCCTCTTTTAAACGACATTCGCATGTTTTCTCTCGACTGTGTCTGTGTGATGGTGACTGGAATCAATCGATTTCAATGTTTTCCAAGCCGCGGGTTTACATCCACACTCACCGACTTGCAATACGTTGTCCACACAGCCGCTCTCCAGCAATGCGATGCCGCGTCGGAACGGTAACCGCGTCTCGTCTACGTTCTCCCCGCTAGACGCGCTCTCCTCTCCGCCAGTGTTGAACGAGGAATACATGCAGATCTCCCGTTCGCTCCTCGGGAAAGACCAGTACACGATCCGCCGCTGTACGGGCTCCGGGATGCGCTCGAAACGCTCCTCCACCCGTTGGAACGGCCACTTCTCCGCTACTTTCCGCGCTGCAATGTCCAGGAGCGATTCGGGGCTCTGGGTTTTGCTGGATCCCCCTTGGCCAGAACCCGAACCGCCGCATACTGTTCCACCGGCTCGCTGCCCCTGTCTACATGTCGTACTATACCCGGGTCGGCAGCAGAGCCGTTTAGCTGGGGGCTGCTGAACGCGCTCCGCCATGATCGCACTGCTTTAACGGCAAGGGCGGAAGTCGCCGTACTATATAAACGGGATTGGGAAAGGGAAAGGTTGCGACGCGCATCGATTGTTCGCCGTGTAAGGACAGCCTGGACTTATTTGGTAAAAAAGGGCGGGGCTTCGGAGCCTTTGCGTAGACAAAATGAGAAAGGGGCGTGGCCTGCGTGTCTGCAGCCGTGCTAAAAAAGGAATGGAAGGCGGAATTCTCGCACGTCGGCGAATCCTTGCTGGAGTCATAATGAGTGGCATAAGTTCACAACAGGAAGAGGCATGAGATCTTGGAAACGCTCATGGTTTTGTCGCCGTCCACAAACTAATGAAGGAAATATAGAAATTGTAGGTAGCCTATTAGTGGAAATGCAAAAAGCAGACATGCACATTAAATAAGTACAGAGGATGGGTGGAGTCTCGAGCCTGCGTCCCACACAACCTGCCAAAATATACATTTCTATTATCCTCTGTACAGACCCAGTTATACTACGTGTAAAAAATAGTGCACAAGTACGCATGATATTATAAAGACATTTGTATTTGTTAAAAATTATATATATATATGTGTGTGTGTTATGTATATGATTTAATACTTTATTTATAGATTTAAAAACATTTTTAATACATTAAAAATATAGATGTATATATTAATATTTTTAATGTAGTAAAAATATATATGCATTATATATATATAATCTTTCTATTTATCTATATATAAATATAGACAAACCCAATTCCAAAAAAGTTGGGACACTGTACAAATTGTGAATAAAAACAGAATGCAATGATGTGGAAGTTTCAAATTTCAATATTTTATTCAGAATACAACATAGATGACATATCAAATGTTTAAACTGAGAAAATGTATCATTTTAAGGGAAAAATAAGTTGATTTTAAATTTCATGGCATCAACACATCTCAAAAAAGTTGGGACAAGGCCATGTTTACCACTGTGTGGCATCCCCTCTTCTTTTTGATTGTGTTCACCGACAATGTTTTCTGGAAGTATTCCTGAGCCCATGTTGTGATTTCCATTACAGTAGCATTCCTGTATGTGATGCAGTGCCGTCTAAGGGCCCGAAGATCACGGGCATCCACACTGTAAGCCCATACAGGTTGATTGAACTTTAAAAAATGTATGGTAACTCGTTGCCCTAAAAAAGTTAATTTTGTCTCGTTGAAAGGGCCCGAAGATCACGGGCATCCACACTGTAAGCCCATACAGGTTGATTGAACTTTAAAAAATGTATGGTAACTCGTTGCCCTAAAAAAGTTAATTTTGTCTTGTTGAGAAAACAATAAATTTCAAGTTTAATGTACTTAAGATTTCAACAGCATTGCATTAAAACCGGTTAGTTCAATTAACTAAATGCTTTTAATTAAATGCTGTTGAAATCTTAAGTACATTAAACTTGAAATGTATTGTTTTCTCAACAAGACAAAATTAACTTTTTTAGGGCAACGAGTTACCATACATTTTTTAAGTTCAATCAACCTGTATGGGCTTAAAGGTATACACAGCAGAAAATAGAGGTGAAATCTCAACCTGGATAAATGTGACAGAACCCAAACATTTAAATTAAATTTAGCTATTTACTGTAAATGATGATTTAATTAACAGACTTACAAACAAGGGCACAGAATAACAAGGGGTTGCAAGGATCTGTACACAATTTCTGGAAGCTGAAAACATCCCAGTTCTTGCATGACCAGCATACTCACCGGACATGTCACCCATTGAGCATGTTTGGGATGCTCTGGATCGGCGTGTACGACAGCGTGTTCCAGTTCCTGCCACTATACAGCAACTTCGCACTAAGCAATAATCATGCTGTTTAATCAGCATCTTGATATGCAACACCTGTGAGGTGGATGGATTATCTTGGCAAAGGAGAAGTGCTCACTAACACAGATTTAGACAGATTTGTGAACAATATTTGAGAGAAATAGGCATTTTGTGTACATAGAAAAAGTCTTAGATCTTTGAGTTCAGCTCATGAAAAACGGGGGCAAAAACAATAGCGTTGCGTTTATAATTTTGTTCAGAGTATAAAGACCAAAAAAATAAATATATACTTTTTTATTTTCTATATTTAAAAACATGGTAGTATTTAATCTTTTATAATAAAGATAATAATAATTTCTCTCTCTCTCTCTCTAGAAGTTTGACGTACACCATAAGGGAATACGACCAAGAGCCTAGAATCATACTAGTCTTGGACTGTCACACAGGGGCTACCACATGTTTCTCTTTGTATGTGCTGAAGGACCTGTCTCAACAGACCCTTAGTAGCAACACCCTGTACAATTTGTACAGTGTCCCAACTTTTTTGGAATTGGGTTTGTACATATAATTTTTGACAAATAAAAAATATACATGTATGTGTGTGTATATATATATATATGATTTAATACTTTTTTATTTAGATATTTAAAAACATATTTTAAATAAATTAAAATAGATTATTATATACATATATATTTTTTGTTTTTGTTTTGTTTTTCTCCCAAAAATATATATTTGGTTTTATTTGATTTAAATGATTTAATTAATTTATTTTTTCTCTAAAATTTAGTTGTACATCAAAAATAAAGTAAATGTAATAGTATGCATGGTATTATACTGAACAAAATTATAAACGCAACACTTCTGTTTTTGCCCCCATTTGTCATGAGCTGAACTCAAAGATCTAAGACTTTTTATTTTGATTCGTCTGACCACAGAACAGTTTTCCACTTTGCCACAGTCCATTTTAAATGAGCCTTGGCCCAGAGAAAACGCCTGCGCTTCTGGATCATGTTTAGATATGGCTTCTTTTTTGACCTATAGAGTTTTAGCCGGCAACGGCGAATGGCACGGTGGATTGGGTTCACCGACAATGTTTTCTGGAAGTATTCCTGAGCCCATGTTGTGATTTCCATTACAGTAGCATTCCTGTATGTGATGCAGTGCCGTCTAAGGGCCCGAAGATCACGGGCATCCAGTATGGTTTTCCGGCCTTGACCCTTACGCACAGAGATTGTTCCAGATTCTCTGAATCTTTGGATGATATTATGCACTGTAGATGATGATAACTTCAAACTCTTTGCAATTGTTCTCTGAGAAGCTCCTTTCTGATATTGCTCCACTATTTTTCGCTGCAGCATTGGGGGAATTGGTGATCCTCTGCCCATCTTGACTTCTGAGAGACACTGCCACTCTGAGAGGCTCTTTTTATACCCAATCGTGTTGCCAATTGACCTAATAAGTTGCAAATTGGTCCTCCAGCTGTTCCTTATATGTACATTTAACTTTTCCGGCCTCTTATTGCTACCTGTCCCAACTTTTTTGGAATGTGTAGCTCTCATGAAATCCAAAATGAGCCAATATTTGGCATGACATTTCAAAATGTCTCACTTTTAACATTTGATATGTTATCTATATTCTATTGTGAATAAAACATAAGTTTATTATTCCATTCCTTTTTTACTCACAATTTGTACAGTGTCCCAACTTTTTTGGAATTGGGTTTGTACATATAATTTTTGACAAATAAAAAATATACATGTATGTGTGTGTATATATATATATATGATTTAATACTTTTTTATTTAGATATTTAAAAACATATTTTAAATAAATTAAAATAGATTATTATATACATATATATTTTTTGTTTTTGTTTTGTTTTTCTCCCAAAAATATATATTTGGTTTTATTTGATTTAAATGATTTAATTAATTTATTTTTTCTCTAAAATTTAGTTGTACATCAAAAATAAAGTAAATGTAATAGTATGCATGGTATTATACTGAACAAAATTATAAACGCAACACTTCTGTTTTTGCCCCCATTTGTCATGAGCTGAACTCAAAGATCTAAGACTTTTTCTATGTACACAAAAGGCCTCAAATATTGTTCACAAATCTGTTTAAATCTGTGTTAGTGAGCACTTCTCCTTTGCCGAGATAATCCATCCACCTCACAGGTGTGGCATATCAAGATGCTGATTAGACTGCATGATTATTGCACAGGTGTGCCTTAGGCTGGCCACAATAAAAGGCCACTCTAAAATGTGCAGTTTTATCACACAGCACAATGCCACAGATGTCTCTGTAATGAATCAATCCACTGAAGGCGAGCGTAGTGAAGAACCCAAGTGCAGTTTATTTACAGTGATCCAAACATCCAAACATTATCCAAACAGATGAAGACTAGAGACACATACTTGACTTGACTTGACGAGACATGAACAGACTTGACTAGGCATGAACAGGCTTGACGAGGCATAACAGACTAGACTCACCGACAGTGGGTTACAACTTCAATACACGACGAAGACTATGGGAACATGATGGCTAATTATATCAAACAAGATGGTCACATGACAAGAACAAACCAATGGGAAACAAGACACATGACTAAGACTACCAATCAGAACATGACACATACACAAGGCAGAGAGACATGAGGCAAGGGAAGCATGACACTAACAGCAGGAAACAATTACAAAATAAAAGACATAGAAAACATGAACATGACAAAACCCAAACACCACATTACAGTCGCAAGTTTTGAGGGAGCGTGCAATTGGCATGCTGACTGCAGGAATGTCCACCAGAGCTGTTGCCCGTGAATTGAACGTTCATTTCTCTACCATAAGCCGTCTCCAAAGGCGTTTTAGAGAATTTGGCAGTACATCCAACCGGCCTCACAACCGCAGACCACGTGTAACCACACCAGCCCAGGACCTCCACATCCAGCATCTTCACCTCCAAGATCGTCTGAGACCAGCCACCCGGACAGCTGCTGCAACAATCGGTTTGCATAACCAAAGAATTTCTGCACAAACTGTCAGAAACCGTCTCAGGGAAGCTCATCTGCATGCTCGTCGTCCTCATCGGGGTCTCGACCTGACTGCAGTTCGTAAACTCATCGGCCAGGTCCACCTGAGATCCCCACGAGCTCATTCTCCTCCGTGCCTCAGCAGCGGAGGGTCCTGGATTGCGGGAAGCAGATGGCTGCCCCTCTTTCCTCGAAAAGAGAGACAAACGAGAGCGGAGCTTTTTTCCTTGGAAAAAACACTCGCAGTGCATGCCGATTGCCCCCTCGGTGACATCGCGTGCGTGCTCATTGCCCAAACAAAACAACGCATAGATCGTGTGTGTCATCAGATGTTAAACAACGTCAACATGGATGCACACATCCTTAAATGCTTTGCTAGGGCTCGCCATAATCAGATAAATAGAGATCGCTCTTACCACAGAAATGCACGCTTCAAACAAAACAGTCAGTGAAGACGAAGAAGAGAATGATGTGTGCTCCCGGCGCCTATTTATACTATAGTCGCACCGGTAGTGACGTCATGGCTGTCGCCGGCCAATGAGTTGGTGTTTTTTCAATGTATGCTTCAGACACGGGTCACGAGGAGGCGTTCCCCATAGCGACCCCTAGAGGACGCAGTTCGAAGTTCCCATGAAAGGGAACCTCTGAAATATAGGAAATGTGGGATGGTAAGTCACAACACACAAAACTACTACACTTTTTGCAATAGATTCTATAGATTTTTGTTTTGTTTTATTAATGCCATACACAAATTCTAATCAATGATCCTAAATTCTCATCCAAAGCTATAGTTACCCTTTATGCCCAGATCAAAATGAAAATAATTGATCCAAAATCCAACACAGTAATTTAATTTATCTTTTATGCTGCTTTGGTTTAAAGCCTTCTGCTAAACGCTAAACAGTTCAATAAATGAGATCTATTAATCTTAAATGTGCAGTGTAAAGGGAAAAGGTTTGCTCCCAATGTTCAAACATATTCAAACATACATTTGCTCCATATGTTCAAACATATGCTGAGAGAGTTATCCTTCACACATCCTGAAGGTAAATCCATGCAACCGTTATGCCACATTTAAGGAGTCAATCCAGTGTCATTTTGAGCGGATCATGCCTGTCTTTCATTGTTTTAACTCTTATCTTTTGCTAGTCACACGTTCATATTAACTCCAGTCCATGAAGGGTAGTCTTTTCTCATTGTCATTCCAGGTGATTCCTTGTAGTACATCTGATCAAGAGACAGATCTGAAGACCACAGCAGGTGTCTGTGATAAAACTACAAAAGGAGAAGTTACCACCTAACGAGAGAGAGCGCTAATTTAATTTCATGCAAGAGTCTCACCGGTGATATTAAAAAGTGTGGCCTCAGGGTAAGTTTAATTGATTGAGAAATGTGATGTAACTAATTGCAACTCATTGCTGGGATGCTGTAATCTCCAGCTGATCAATGCAATGTATTTCAGATTAGTGTCCGCACAATTTGAGTTTCCCTCATCTGTCATTTCAGAGGTATATTTAATGGACACATGCAGCGTGCCAGAGCCTTTAGTAGGCAGTGTTTTTGATGAAAGCATGTGGTTCAGTTTAATATTTCTACAAATGAAGCACTTACCTTCCTTTTTAAGAAAGCAGTTTTATCACTTAGTTTGCATGAAAATGTGTGCACTTCAGACCGTTTTCAGACCAGGTTTGTTTGTCAAAATCTTCATTAAAATGTTCACATCTCATTTGACATATTTTTATAATAAGAGAATAAAATGATGTGCGCTGAGAAATCTTTCACAATAAGGAACATGAACATAAACAGGGTCAGTTTTGATTTTATTGCCGACATTCAATTTGGTGTTATTTTAGTATTATTTATATACTAATATTGTTTTGGTAACACTTTACTATAAGGTTCATTAGTTAACTACTTTAGTTAACATGAACTAAAAATGAACACTACTTCTACAGCATTTATTAATCTTAATGTTAATTTCAACATTTACTAATGCATTATTAAAATCAAAAGTTGCGTTTGTTAACATTAGTTAATGCACTGTGACTTAACATGAACTAACATTTTTTTGGTAACACTTTACAATAAGGTTCATTAGTTAACTACTTTAGTTAACATGAACTAAAAATGAACACTACTTCTACAGCATTTATTAATCTTAATGTTAATTTCAACATTTACTAATGCATTATTAAAATCAAAAGTTGCATTTGTTAACATCAGTTAATGCACTGTGACTTAACATGAACTAACATTGAATGACTGTATTTTCATTAACTAACATTAACAAAGATGAATAAATACTGTAATAAATATTTTGTTCATTGTTTGTTCATGTTAGTTAATACATTAACTAATGGAACCTTACTGTAAAGTGTTACCATTTTTTAATATAATTTTTTTATTTATATAAATTATTTAATGATGTGCATTTGTCATTATTAGTTTATATATATATAACTATTTAGGTTGAGTTTATTCAACCTTATTGTAAAGTGTTACCATTGTTTTAAATATAAATGTTTATTTATATGAATTTTTATTGATGTGCGTTTGTCATTATTAGTTTATATAAATTCCATATATATATTTATAAACTACTAATGACAAATGCACATCATTAAAAATTAATATTGTTGAATTTATTTTTATTTCAGTTTTTAGTTATTTTATTTCCAGTCATTTTAGTGCTTCAACCTATAAACTAAATGAAAACGAGAAATGTTGCTATCAACTAGCTGAAATAAATGTTTCATCTAATATTCATATTTTATTTGTATGAATTTCTTGATTTATGTATTCTTTCAGATTTTAATTTAGATTAGACTTGATCATTTATACATTTAAATTACATTATAATATTAAATAAAAAATAAGATAAGATAATACATTTCCGTTTAGATCTTGATGTCAGCAAAACTAACTTCTAACTTCCACACTTGATTTATATATTTCTTTAACATGTTGATTAAGATTACAGTTTAAAATGTAATTTATTAATAATAATTGATACATTTAAATACTTAAAATATATTATTATTTAAATGTACTATTTATTATTTCTATTAAATCATAATATTACATAAATATATATTTTGATGGATGTATTGTTTGTCATTTTAATAATTGATTAATACAATGTATACATAAATTATTTTATAATTTATTATTGTCATTACATTATAATATTAAAAATACATTTCAGTTTACATTTTGATTTATGTTATTTTAGCATTTTAGTGATTCGAATTTTTGATTTGAGTGTTTTAGAGTTTAATTAGCAGTATTTTTGTCATTTTAATTTAGATTAGAATTCAGTTGTTTTAATATATTGAAACTAATTTATGCATTTTTTAATATTTATATTTATTTTTGATTTCATTTTATTATTATGTTATTTATTTTCAGCTAACAAAAATGAAGTTTTAGTTTAAGTTTTAGTTATACATATTAAGTAATACATATACAGTGGGGCAAATTATCTGTTCTTAGATATTTTTATTTGCCGCCGTCAAGGCTGATGCTCCACCGACAAGCTGCTTCTTCTTCGGCTTTTGCCTTGATGCTGTGGGTTACACCAGCATCATGCCCGCGTGGACACTGCAGACTAGCGGTCTGCATGTGTAATTGCATATCGACGTGGACAACAACACAGGCTGTGCATCGGTTTTCATTTACACTTCTATGGCGTAGAGCAGTGGTCGCCAACCCGTCGATCGCGATCGACTGGTAGATCTTTATCACTGTCCCAGTAGATCCCGAAAAGAAAATAGTAAAATAAGTACAAATGCATTACATTCATGGGGTTATATTAATGTATCACTGAAGGGAACTTAGAAAATCTTTGGAGGGAGTTGAAAATCCGTGTTGCCCAGCGACAGCCCCAAAACATTACTGCTCTAGAGGAGATCTGCATGGAGGAATGGGCCAAAATACCAGCAACAGTGTGTGAAAACCTTGTGAAGACTTACAGAAAACGTTTGACCTCTGTCATTGCCAACAAAGGGTATATAACAAAGTATTGAGATGAAATTTTGTTATTGACCAAATACTTATTTTCCACCATAATTTGCAAATAAATTATTTAAAAATCCTACAATGTGATTTTCTGGATTTTTTTTCTCATTTTGTCTCTCATAGTTGAGGTATACCTATGATGAAAATTACAGGCCTCTCTCATCTTTTTAAGTGGGAGAACTTGCACAACTGGTGGCTGACTAAATACTTTTTTTCCCCACTGTACATACATAACAGCAATACATATTCAGTTGCAATAATTATATTTTTGAGTTTTATTGTGTCTGCATATTCCATATCTAATTAGTTTGTCCATACATAATTCCTATCAATAAGCTATTCTTGCAAGCCATGTGACATTCAGGTGTTGCTTTTCTCTTGAAAAGTTCAGGTTGCTCTGTCACAGAGGACAAACTTTTATTCATGCATATGGAATTCTGTCCTGGATAACTGCCCTCCTAATTAGGATAATTGATCAAAGGATCTGTACAGGCTTGGCCAAAACAAATCAGTTTGATCTGACAACATTTTGGCATCGTGTAAATGACAGCTGGCAAAACAGAGAGTCGGGGGAGTCGCCTGTACTCTGATCTTTCCCCTGTTTTTAATTATATATATTTATCATATAGCAAGACTATTTTTCTGGTATTAAACTCTTAACACTTTTGTTTCCCTTTAACGTGTGTTGATGCATTCACGACGGAATGGCCTCTTCTGCTTTATGTCAGTTTCAGCATGAAAAGCGAAATGTCACATGTGCAAGGATTATTATGTGAGGGATAAAACAGAACTGAGAACTTCTGAGAACATTTATTAATTTGGCAAACGCTTCTATCCAAAGAGAAGTGTGAATGATTAAAAAAATAGCTAGTTCATTATTTTCTCATAAGCCTGTACTTGTTTTTTGTTTCTGTGTTTCTGTTTCTCTTTTTCATATATTGTTTATATGACTCATGTGCTGTATTCTTTTGAAGTCATATGATGTGTGTCATGTTTAGTCATCAAACCTGGCACAACATGTATGAAAATGATGCAAAACAAAGTTTAAAAATGGACCAGAAAGGTATAAACTAGTTGAGAGATGCATTAAGGATATAACTTTTTTTTTTAATTAATGAAAAGAAACTGTTAAATGAATTAAACACGATTATTTAATTCAGAAGTGTCAAGAACTACATGTCCTTCAAGTAAAAACAACAGTTATTGAGAAAAATAAATATTTACATTATTTAAATTTTATATTTTTACATTAATATCACATCAGAAACGAATTTCTTGATTTATGCAATTTTAGCATTTAATTTACATTAGTTTAATTTTAATATATGAGAAATAATATATCAAATACTTGCATTTTATTTTTATTATTTATTATTTTATTACATTGTAATATATACATTTCTTGACTTATGTATTTTTAGCAAGAGTTAAATTATTTAAATATATTAATAATAATTTATATATTTACTTATAACACTTATATTATTTTATTATTTTATTACATTAAAATATGAAAAAAAATCCCTTGATTTAGGTATGTTTTTGGTATTTTAATTTAGAGTTGAATTATTTTATTACATTAATAATTATACATTTAAATACTTAATTACTAAATATTCAATACTTATTTTATTGTTTATTAGCTTTATTACATGAAATTAAATGATATACATTTTGATCTATGTATTTTTAGCATCAATTTAGTTTAATTATTTTAACATATAACATATTTAAATACTTTTTAATGCTGATTTTATAATTGTATTTTACTTAATTTTATTACTTCTATTACATTATTACATAAGCAATACTTTATAAGCAATTTTTAGCTTTTTAATTTGCATTAGATTTCAATTATTTTAAAGCATATACAGTATTATTTGAAAAGCATATAGAGTAAAGCTGGTCATATATATATATACACTACAAGTTGGTAAGTCTGGCTTCAGTCTTTGGTACTATTACTGCTCTCAAAGAAGAAAAGGGGACTAGAAAACAAGCTAATTTCCTGCAATACAATGCAAGCTGAAGCTTCTGAGGATTGTGGGTAGTCAGAAAGCTACCCAAATACCTGTGTGAATCTCATTAGCATCCAGGAACCCCTGCTGGTGCCGAGCAATCGGACCAGCGCTGTCATATCACTGTGCGCTCACATCACGCTGGGGAGAAAATGTATGGGCCTCATTTTAAATATCTTTATTATTGTTTCATCTTGCCCTGCAGACAAGAATATGGAGCATCTATAATGACAGAAGCTCTTCTCCCCTGCGTGTGTGTCACTGTGAGGGGCAAGAGAGGGCATTCGTTTCTGCTCTTAGTCACACACACGTGCACACTTCATACATTCATCTTTGCTTTTTTTTACCAAATAACTTAAAAATGCTAATAATAATCCCTATTTGCATTTTTGTCAAGCATACTGTGCTGAGAGTTAACAGATTTCTGTGACGTGAGGCGGCTAGCAGACGGTCAGTTTAGCCAGTCTGTCTGCTTCCTGACCTGCAGTTAGTCAAGTACAAACTCTAAGACTATGTGCCATATTTCTAGAGAGAAGAGCGGCACCACCGCTGGAGGGATGAAGACCATCTCTTTTCAACAGGTCAGGTCCAATTGTCTATGAAACCTGTGTTATTCTGCGGGCACCACTTAGACATCCAGCCACTGAGTGACGACAGTCTGCTATGTATCTCGTCACCACGGTAAGCAGGGAGGGGACCAGAGCATATTACAGTGTCCTCAATCCACCCATATATTTGTTTAGAACTCTTTTGGGCTGTTTTTGCTTGTAAACGGTGTTTGATCTGTGCAGATTTCACTCCTGATTCAGACGAGACAAGACTGGAGAAAGCAGTATTATGGATAGAGGACTCGTATTTTAGCTGGAAGCTACGGTTTAAAGTTAAAATGGCCTTAATGATGGATTTTTATCTTACAAACACACAGCTTTTCACTTCACCAGTTGTTAACTGATGGACTGGAGTGGTGTGGATTATTGTGATGTTTTTATCAGCTGTTTGGACTCTCATTCTGACGGCACCCATTCACTGCAGAGCATCCATTGGTGAGCAAGTGATATACTCCGAAATCTCTCCAAATCTGTCCCCATGGAGAAACAAATCTTGGGTGGCCTGAGGGTGAGTACATTTTTATTATTGGGTGAAATATTCCTTTAAAAACATTCTCTGTAAAAAAAAAAAAAAAAAGGTACAAAACCTGTCACTGGGTTGGTAATATGCACCCTTTAGGGACAAATAAGTTACAAAGGGGTACCTTTTGAAAAGGTACCGCCCCAGTGACAGCTTTTGTACCTTTTCTTTCTGAGTGAACTCTTCACTGAAAGTTTTTTGGGAAACCTAAAATGGTTCTTCTTTGGCATTGCTGCGAAAACATTGATGTATGATGCATATCATCTGAACACTTGTACTAGATTTATGAAAAAAAAAATTCTGCGAACAATGAGTCATGAGGTGGTACTTTTATTATGCTTTTTTTGTCCTTCTTTGACCTGGCTGCTCCAGTCCCCATCCACTTTTATTGGACGGATGAGCAACTTTCTGCTTTTGTGCTTCACAGAAAAACTCGTACAGGTTTGGACATGAGTGTGATTAAATGACAGAATTTTCATATTTTACTGAACTATTCCTTTACGTTTAATATTCTGGCTGTTTTTATTTAAATAACTTGTTTTAGTTCTTTTAACTGTAATCAAATAAGTATGTAAAATATGTTCATATATAAAACTATTTCCTTTGTGCATGCACGCTCACAAAAGCAGCAATAATATTGGCTGTTTTTACACGAGATTCCAGTGCAAACAGCGTCGCACAATGTATGTTTTCCATTCACAATGGCTGCCGCAGCTTTTTCCCTTTCTGTACAGAAAGCTATTTCTATCTAGCGCCATTGTCCTAATTGTTACACGGCAATGAATAGTTCTTTTTATCACGCTCCTTTCTGTTCTTAAGCTGGCTTTTTACATGGCCTGCTCCATCCCTGTACATGTACCAAAAAGTCTATTTAGCCCGAGTCATTTCTTTAGCTTGCTGGAGACAGCCACGGCGAGAGATAACTAACGACACTTCTGCCAGCACCTAGGGATTCTTTTATGCCAGGCTCATTTGCATTCTGATTAGTATGCATGAAATTTCTCACTGAACTTTAATACCCTAACTGCTGCATAATACACTTTAATGAGCATAAAAGTGAGCTTGACAATTAAAACTCACATTAATCACTAAATGCTCCACTCATGGAAGGGAGGGAGGGTGTCGTTGGGGGTGTTGGGGAAGGGCTGAGTGGGTTTTGACGGGCGGCCGACGGTGGGAAGGGGGTGTAGAGAGAGATGGAGAAGCACCAATGCAATGAAGAACCTGCGATCACTGCATCTCCTCAGGCCGAGGAGGAATAGAGCTGAATGGTGACGCCCACTTTATCTAAAGGATTTTCCCCATTCATTTGATCAATTTTATCCAAATTCTTGAATAAAGACTTCTAAGTAATGAACAATTCATCTCATGATGCACTGCAAATGATGCCATGCAAAACTACTGACCAATTTTCATTGATTAGGAGTATAAAATCTATATATTTTAATGCTGAAATTTATGAAATGATCAATTTTACAGCAGAATATTCAGATAAATTTAAATCAGTGTTACTTTAGTGTCATTGACATACGATTATCAATTTAATATTTTCTGTTTTTACTTTCATTTTAGTTAAAGTTTTAATAATTTTTATTCATTTTTTTTTTATTTGTCTAGTTGTTACTCATTTATCCGTTGTAGTTTATTTAGTTTTTTAGCTATTTTAGAACTTAATTAAAATTAAATTCAAAACAAATGAGAAATGTTGCCTTGGCAACTAGCTGAAATAGAATAAGTTTAAGGATTTTTAAAAATGTATATATATACTGTACATATATATTATTTCAGTTAACATTTATTTTATTTCAAATAGCCTAACAATTTGTATGTTTAGATTTAAATATAATAGCAGATTCAGGGTGCAAAGAGACTCATTTTAGATTTAAATTGAATTTTTTTTATTCCATTTCCATGGTAACGGTGACTCTGTGATTGGTTGATTCTCTCTTCAGGATTATAAGTAATAATTCACTGCTTTTAATAGTAATTTATCCTTGTGGAATGTGAACTTGTATTTAATGTAATATGTGTCATATTTTCTTCTACCTTTTTGTTGCTCATATTTTTTGAAGGCATTTGAATTTACGGATTTATAGCCTTTGACATAAAAAGCGAAACTCTTTTCTTTCTAAAAGCTGCTAAATCTATTAATTTTGCTATCCTAACTATATATGATTATTTGCATGTTAATATTTGAATTTCATTGTCATTGTAGGATTATATAGGACACATCCCAGCTAACAGTTTTTGGTTCCCAGAATGTTCTAGGAACATTAGTTCTTGGTTATAAAATACAACCTAAAAATAACCAACAGAGAGCGTTCTGTATAGGATCTCTTTAGGTATATTTAAGAAAGATCCTCAGCACATCGCTAAAAATGTACCGTTGCTATCTTTGCCCAGGAGCTGGGATTGATTCTGAATTACAGCGAAGGAATCGTTTGCCACTTACAGACAAAGACATGGGGATTTGCATCGTCACACCTCTCATTTGCTGTAGGTTATGTTGTTTGATTTGAAACTCTCAAATTTAACATTCCACTTTAGCCGCCCTTTTGCATATACAGATTGTGTGCTGCCAAAATGCACAGTGCGTCCAGGCATGCTTTAGCACACGTGTGCTCTCACACATCAGAAGAAATCCCAGCCCCCTTCCTGGAAATTAAGACTCAAACCACTGGGCAATATGGGCGCCTACATGAGCACTCAGCTTGATACAGATGGGCTGCATCACACAGTCTCGTTCAGTCGCTCGTCCGTCTGGTGAAACCAACACTACCCGCTCATGCAAGAAGAATAGATCCAATAGGTCTGTACAAATACGGTACATGCAGCTCAACATTTTTGTGTGTGCACTGTGCATGCACTGTTTATTTATGTGTGTGTGCTAGCAGTGCAATGTTTAAAACATAACCTCCATGCACAATTTATGATGATGCACCACGGCTCTGACAGCGCATGGCTTATTAGACCGCCGGACCCCAAGGCCCTGCTCTTAGGATACTCAGCTATAATGGACAAATGTGCTCCACAAATGTATGTATGTAAATGCAGGATGGGGGAGTCGCCTCCCGCCACAACGGCTCATGCAAATCTGCACCAAGGATGAAAAAAAGGACAAAGGAGGGGCAAATATTCCTTGAAATGCCTGGACTATCCTGCATGGGCTGCTTTAATTAAAATAAGGGCTTTGCTGTGAAATTATGGTACGACAAACATCATACATGGCCTATTTTTTCGGAGCGTTGCATTTGATTAGCGAGGGCAATGCAATTTGTAGTAATACTATATCTGGCAAAACCTCTTCAAATCTCATTAATTGCACCATATCGGAACATATTGAACCATTACGCTTGATTTCAGAACCTTATCACTCCTGCAGAAATTGTAGAATTACTGACCTGAATTAAAAGTGAAATGGTACAGGCTGCAATCATTCACTACAGTGCACTTGACTAAACCAATGTAAAACTATATATTTTTTTTTACATTTCTGAAAGAAAATTGGGTGATATTTGCACTGTAAGTTCTCCGCCACAATGTTTGTGTTTTGCGATGCAGTTGCTAGGGTAATTTTGCAATTTACTAGAGTAATTCATTGTGGCTGCTATGTGGTTGCTTACTGGTCCAAGTCAAAAGAGACACATAGATCAGATATCTATGATTATCTTGTCCTTAAAGAAGTGTTGTTATTGTTAACTAAAACTAAAATGATTCAAAATATATTTTTTAGTGATTGAAATAAAACTGAAATCAAATGAAACATAAATAATAGATGAAAACAACAACCTTAAAGTTACAATTCAAATTAGAAAATAAGTCTTCAGTATTCAAATTACTAAAACTAAATAATAAAAAAAGACAAACGCACACAACAAAATTACAAAAATAAATACAATGTTTGTGTTTTGCGATGCAGTTGCTAGGGTAATTTTGCAATTTACTAGAGTAATTCATTGTGGCTGCTATGTGGTTGCTTACTGGTCCAAGTCAAAAGAGACACATAGATCAGATATCTATGATTATCTTGTCCTTAAAGAAGTGCTGTTATTGTTAACTAAAACTAAAATGATTCAAAATATTTTTTTTAGTGATTGAAATAAAACTGAAATCAAATGAAACATAAATAATAGATGAAAACAACAACCTTAAAGTTACAATTCAAATTAGAAAATAAGTCTTCAGTATTCATATTACTAAAACTAAATAATAAAAAAAAGACAAATGCACACAACAAAATTACAAAAATAAACTCAACTAAAATGAAAATGAAAATTTTGATCGTGAAAATATAAAAATGAAAGCTAAAATGTATTAATATAAAATCATTTTAGAAATTTAAAATAAAGCTGAAACAAAATGAAATGTAAATATTAGATTAAAAATCAATAAAAAACTTGAAGTTTTTGAAAAGTTTGAATGGTTAAAATTACTAAAACTGAAATAAAAAACAACTAATAAAAATGACAAACATACATAAAATTACTAAAAATAATAATAAACTAATAAATACAAATAATTAATACATTAATTAACTAAAATAAAAACTGAAAATGTAAAAATAAAAGCTAATTTCAAATAAATACTGTATATAATAATAAAATATAAACAAAATAACACTGCCTTAAATATGATTCATGTTTATTGGATCTTCTTCACCCCTTTTTATTGTGAGCTAAGCGAAATTCATAATTATATACAATTAGTAAAGTAAGAACACCATATATCAGTTACATGTCAAAGTTTGATACTTAGAGTTTGGGGTTTGTTCGAATGACTATCCAAAAATATAAAGCAAGAGCAATAGTGATGCTTGACTTCATCATTAATGAATAAAGCAGTTGTCATGATATCATAAAAATAACTGTTACTGAAAACTGACATTGAATCAGTTATGAGCGCTCATTTATGCATTGTTTTGAACAAAATTAGGATGACAAAGCATTGAGAGCTGTATTACATCTTGCTTGTTTGCTGATGTATTATGCACTAGAACAGGACCTCAATGAAAGCACACAGCAGCTCCAGGCTCCGCCCCCTCCTGGGGGTGCCCTTCATGCTGTAAGTCACTGTCAGAGGGCGTTTGCATGATCAATTCATGCTGTAACGCTGCATCACTCAGGGTGTGTCGATGACATGTGCTTCATTATGGTCTGTTTATTTATTCAAAACGCACTATAGTGCTTAAAGAAGCCATTGTTTTCTAGCCGGCTGCATCAGTCTGGAGGTCTGGCATTCTCCAGCTCTGTGGCTTCTCTTCCCTCGTGCCTGTGGATTGGTTCAGGAGCTGGGGGTGACAGGGTGTGGAGAGTGTGAATCTGCCAGGTTTGTGGGAGGCTGGGTGTGAACAAGCTGTCAGAATAACCATATTCATTATATTTTCCATAAAAGGAGCCTCCCCCACCCGCGTTTATGATTAGCTATTCTTTCATATCCTCCAAAGGGCTCAGGAAACCCCCTACGAATTCAGCTAAAGATACAATTGGACTTTTAGCATTGCAGGAGCTCAGTTTTATTCAGCAATGTGTACTGAAGCAGGCATCACTATTGCTATTGATTTTATATTTGAATATTAAACTTAGATTATTAAACTCTAGCACAGAATTGCAGTGTTTGTGCCACAGACATGATTGAATACTGGCAAGAGCAGAGGGTGAACCAACTCCAGGGTAACGCTAAAAGTAGCCCAATATAAGCTATTAACTATGCATGCACATTATAAACCGTCTTTTTAGGCAAGTACCTGATATGGGTGTCACGTAATATAATATTTTTAATAGAACTGAATTTGTATTTAACGTGATCACAATTGAAAAAAGCAAACAAACAAAAAACATTGTAAGTTGCTAATTATAATGGTTTCATTTCCACGGTTATTCAAACAGGGAATAAGAAAGAGAGCAAAGAACATTTACATTATCAAAGAATATTATCACTTCCTTCAGTCTAGTGCGAATTTAAACGTGCTGTATGTAATTTTTGGACTGCGCTAAAGCATAAAAATACTGTACTGTGAGCTTGGAGATATTTACATGTGTGATTGGTTTTAATGCACAACGTTGTGAAAATGCATAAAAAGAAATATGATGCAGATCTAAATTTACTGCCACAATTTTCACTTTATTCACAACAGATGTACTAGATTGTCCAATTTGGTGGCATTTTTGCCCCAAGCCCTATGGATACTGTAATATATGATAGAGACTTGAGGGTGGACTTATGACTCGGACTAGTAAAAAAACACATAGCGACCACCCAGAACACCCTAACAACCACATATTAACATGCAAAATCACTTGAAAAATAAAAATCTACTTTCTGTGGATTCTATTTTTCAGTTTTACTTGAGATATCTGCTATTTGCATGCTAATAATAGACAGCTTCCTAAAGACTTGGAGTGAGAGTGTGCATGTGTTGCTCGGGCACCTGCACTCTCCCACCAATTTCCTTTGTGATAAGTGACGCAGCAATGGTCGTCATGGTTACGACCTGCCTATCTTTAGCCAGATAACATTTGAGAATGATGACTTCCTCCATATGCTGAATGACTGCGGAGCAACTTTTACAAAAGTCTGCTGCATCTCTGCAGAATGTGATGCTTAGTGCTTGTAATAAAGGTTCAAGTTTGATAAGCAAAACTTATTGAAAAATTGTTTCTTTCTATAAAAAAAGTATTGCATTCAATACAAAATGATCAGTATATACTGAACTTGTACATGTATCAGAATATTATAGAGATTAGGAAGTGGGCTCTTTTGACATAGGCGAATAAGCAACCACCTAACACCCTAGCAACTGTATGACAACAAGCCAAACCACTCAGAACACCACAGTAACTGCATATCAACCACCCCAGAACACCCTAGCAACTGTGTGACAACAAGCTAAACCACTCAGAACACCACAGCAACCGCATAGCAACCATCCAGAACATCCTAGGAACTGCATGACAATAAGCTAAACAGTTCAGTTCAGTATCAACCACATAGCGACTACCTAGCAACCACCCAGATGACCCTAGCAACTGCATGACAACAGGCTAAACCACTAAGAACACCACAGCAACCGCATAGCAACCACACAGAACTATGCAGCATGTTGGGGAGCTTTGCACAGGTAAGTGCCAGTACTATTTTCTTTAGAAAATTAACAATATAAACGCCATATTTAGTATTTTAATAAACCATGTAGGGATATGAAGTATTTTGACTGTCCTGCTAGAGGACGGTTTTAAAAACATACAATTTATCAACTGAACAATCTGTGATAATAAAATAGCCTGACTCCTATAGCAGTGTAACTATGAAAATGATACTCCATTGTAGAGTTTTATTTTACAGTTTTCATTCAGCAGCAGCAACTGGCTCCAATGAGTATGAACAACTACATACTACATACAACAACTTATAAAGACTCAAGAGCTGTTGTTCCATCTGAGGACGCATTAGACTGAAAGCTGCTATTTAAATAGGTAAAAATAGCTTTTTTATGCCATGATTTTTATTGTCAAACAATGATCAAGTCTCAGAAATCACAGTTTGGCAAACAATTCTGCTCGTGCATGTTTGGAAATATGAATGTATAATGCGCCGAGACCTCCATCTAGTTTTAATAATTGAAGTGTGTGTATATTGTGTTAGGAGGTAATTCAGCTGTGCATTCTGCCTTAAAGATATTCTCATTTAGGATTTTACTTTATTATCAAAGTGTCAGATAATAATTGAAAGGATTGTGAATGCATACATATTTAATGTGCTTCTTCCCAATTTTGCAGTGCAAACGGAGGCATTTGCACCCAAAAAGTGCTGTATTAATTTTTCGGTGACTTGAATAATTAAGGCAGGGCTGTTTGGGGTGGTGCAGCTCTGACAATCTCATTTCAAATGAACGAAAGGCTCAGGTCTTTGAAGACAGCAGATATTTAGTACAGCACAAGGCCGTTCTTTTGATTCAAAAAATCTTGCACAAGAGGTGCTGTTTTAAATGCATGATTTATCTCTACTTGTATTTCATCCACTCACCTGAAGCACCTGTGATAGTATTAATGATGTTTGCTATTAAGGTTGGGCGATGTCAACAAAGTTGGGTGGGTGGGTTGGAGGTGGTGTGCCTGAAACACCGTGTCAACACCAGACGCGAGCGGTGCGGCGTGACAAAATAATATAGAGCAACTGATCTATAATAGAGATTCATTATAGATCAGTGTATAGAACTAATTATAATCAGTGATGCTGTCTACACTGGATGCGGAGCGGCGCAACACAACAAATCCCGACAGTAAACTGCTGCCGCATTCTATTTATGACATGCTGACACAAATTTCAAATGATTTTCGACGGTCGCTTTGTTGCGTCCAGTGTAGACAGACTTTAGCTGATGTGGTGCTACACGGACAACAGTCGTGTCCGGTGTAGACACGGTGTAATGGTTCACGATGCCGGTGTTGTGCCGAATTCTGCACCCCTGCCAGATTATGCAACACCTCGTTGAAGTCGCTACCTGATTGCCTAATCTTAACCCCACCACTAATCCTAACTCCTCACCCACACCTACTCCTAAACCTACCAATACTAGGGGGTGCATAATCTAGCAGGGGGCAAATTTCGGCACTACACCGGCTCAACATCGTGATGTCTATCAGTCATCGGTGATGGACGATGCCATCGTCTATCGGCCCAACCCTATTTGCTATGCCAAATCGGTGGGAATAACCAAATTAAAATTTCACACTTCCAACTTCAATACATGGTCACACGGTGGCACCATGACTGACAAACATTTATTGTTCTTATGCCAAATATGGCGTAAAGAAGTTATGATTCCAACATGCTTGCATTTGCTTTAAAAACAGCCAAAAATAAGGAATCTCTATGTAGTTTTTAAATTTCTGCCATCTTTGAAATGTCATCAATAGATGCTTCTTGCTGAGACTGGGGTTGATCAAGACTCGCTTTTGACTTTTGGCAACCAACCAGACCACCCTAGATACTGCACAACAACAAGCTATACCACTCAGAACACCATTGTAACCACACAGCAACTGCACAACTGTATGACAACTGGCTAAATCACTTAGAACACCATAGTAACCACATAGCGACGACCAAGAACACCATAGCAACTGCACAACAACAGGCTAAACCACTCAGAACACCATAGTAACTGCCTAGAACACCCTAGCAACTGCACAACAACAGGTTAAACCACTCAGAACACCATAGTAACAGCAAAGCAACCACCCAGTACACCCTAGATACTGCACAACAACAAGCTAAACCACACTGAGAACACCATAGTAACCACAGAGCAACCACTCAGAACACCATAGCAACTGCACAACAAGCTAAACCACTATGAACACCAAAACAACTGCCTAGCAACCACTCAGAACACCCTAGCAACTACACGACAACAAGCCAGATCACCATAGTAACCACATAGCAACCACCCAGAACACCCTAGCAACTGCACGACAACAGGCCAGGTCACTCAGAATACCATTACTACATAACAACACCTTCCAGCATGTTGCCATGGAAACACAACTCACATTTTATTCATAAAATGTAAAACTAATTGATAATTTTCCCTGCCCACACAGCCTTGATCACATAAGTACAAAAGAGGCAGAAAATGGTTTTAAAAAGCCTGTGGTGATCTATGTATTTAAAACGATCTTTAAATGTCTTTGTTTAAATTTTAAATTCTCACATTTCTTTGTATTTTCCAGTGGCGCTGAAGAACCAGCCATGTGACACCAAGCTGCTGAGCTTCTAAAGCAAATCTAGATGTGAGTTTTGTGTTAAAGAGCACATAGATCAGCAGAGGAGCTGGAGCTCCTGAGGTCAGTCATATCTGCTGTGTGATCATCTAGGAAAGCATCCTGAGCCCACGTCGGGTTTTTTTTGTTTTTTTTCTCTGCGTCTTGTCTGTCAGGTTCTCCTCCCCGCAGGCGTCCACACTTGATGGCCTTTATGAAAATATCATAAATTTAATCAGGGCCTGCAAATTTCATGAGCCGCCCATCTTCCTCCTGAATTTCTTAACGGGGTGTCAAAACAATCTGCCGCGTGACGTCTGACAGTCCACACGGCCAGGAGAGAAATGTCTGGAAACCTCTCTCTCTCTCTCCATCTCCCCCTGCCCACCCTCCCTCACACCCACCCGACCCAAAATCTGAATTTCATATCATGGAAATATTGAGATACATGCAGACAATACAGTGAGGATTATAACCACGTTCTGTCTGTCTGTGGAACTGGTTACTATGCTGTATCTATCTAAGTTCCAGATAGAAATACTATTTAGATTAAATACTAGTATTTAATCACATTATTCATATACACTGTTGTTCAAAATTGTGGGATTGAAATTTTTTTTGTATCTTTTTTAAAGAAGTGTCTCTTCTGCTCACCCAAGCTGCATTTACTTGATCAAAAATACAATAAAAAATAATAATATTGTGAAATATTATTACAATTTAGAATAATTGTTTTCTATTTGAATATATTTTCAAATGTAATTTATTCCTGTGATCAAAGCTGAATTTTCAGCATCATTCCTCCAGTCTTCAGTGTCACGTGATCCTTCAGAAATCATTCTAATATGCTGATTTGCTGCTCAAGAAACATTTCTTATTATTATCAATATTGAACACATTTAATATTTTGAACCACTCAGAACACCCTAGCAACTGCACAACAGGCTGAACCACTCAAAACACTTTAGTTACAGCATAGCAACCACCCAGAAGACCCTAGCAACTGCATGACAACAAGCTAAACCACTCTGAGTCTAAACGCAATAACAACTGCCTAGCAACCACTCAGAACACCCTAGCAACTACACGACAACAAGCCAGATCACCATAGTAACCACATAGCAACCACCCAGAACACCCTAGCAACTGCACGACAACAGGCCAGGTCACTCAGAATACCATTACTACATAACAACACCTTCCAGCATGTTGCCATGGAAACACAACTCACATTTTATTCATAAAATGTAAAACTAATTGATAATTTTCCCTGCCCACACAGCCTTGATCACATAAGTACAAAAGAGGCAGAAAATGGTTTTAAAAAGCCTGTGGTGATCTATGTATTTAAAACGATCTTTAAATGTCTTTGTTTAAATGTTAAATTCTCACATTTCTTTGTATTTTCCAGTGGCGCTGAAGAACCAGCCATGTGACACCAAGCTGCTGAGCTTCTAAAGCAAATCTAGATGTGAGTTTTGTGTTAAAGAGCACATAGATCAGCAGAGGAGCTGGAGCTCCTGAGGTCAGTCATATCTGCTGTGTGATCATCTAGGAAAGCATCCTGAGCCCACGTCGGGTTTTTTTTGTTTTTTTTCTCTGCGTCTTGTCTGTCAGGTTCTCCTCCCCGCAGGCGTCCACACTTGATGGCCTTTATGAAAATATCATAAATTTAATCAGGGCCTGCAAATTTCATGAGCCGCCCATCTTCCTCCTGAATTTCTTAACGGGGTGTCAAAACAATCTGCCGCGTGACGTCTGACAGTCCACACGGCCAGGAGAGAAATGTCTGGAAACCTCTCTCTCTCTCTCCATCTCCCCCTGCCCACCCTCCCTCACACCCACCCGACCCAAAATCTGAATTTCATATCATGGAAATATTGAGATACATGCAGACAATACAGTGAGGCTTATAACCACGTTCTGTCTGTCTGTGGAACTGGTTACTATGCTGTATCTATCTAAGTTCCAGATAGAAATACTATTTAGATTAAATACTAGTATTTAATCACATTATTCATATACACTGTTGTTCAAAATTGTGGGATTGAAATTTTTTTTGTATCTTTTTTAAAGAAGTGTCTCTTCTGCTCACCCAAGCTGCATTTATTTGATCAAAAATACAATAAAAAAGAATAATATTGTGAAATATTATTACAATTTAGAATAATTGTTTTCTATTTGAATATATTTTCAAATGTAATTTATTTCTGTGATCAAAGCTGAATTTTCAGCATCATTACTCCAGTCTTCAGTGTCACATTATCCTTCAGAAATCATTCTAATATGCTGATTTGCTGCTCAAGAAACATTTCTTATTATTATCAATATTGAACACATTTAATATTTTGTGATTTTTTTTATTCTTTAATGAATAGAAAGTTCAAAAGAACAGCATTTGTTTGAAATAGAAAACTCTGTAACATTATAAATGTCTTTACTGTCACTTTTGATCAATTTTAATGAATCTTTGCTCAATAAAAGTATTAAATTCCTTAAAATTTAAAGTGACCAATCAATGTGCCATTTAAAGGTGTCAAGGTTTGGCACATTTAAACAGTATATTATATGCAATACAAATATATCTTACCTAGATTGTTATCTAAATCTATATTTTTACCCACAATTTTTTTATATTACATTATTTATTAATGGTGTAAATTACCTTTCATTTTATATTTTCAGTTTTAATTTTAGTAATTTTGTCATTTAATTTTTTGTGCTTTTGTCATTTTATTTTAAATATTTCTATATAGCTTTAATTTGTCTTTATTTAAGTTTTTTTGCTGTGCAAATAAATATTTTAAAAACTAAATAAAATGACAAATATTTTTGTAACTAGTAATTTTGTTGTGCTTTTGTCATTTTTATTATTATTATTTTTAAATCTTTCTAAACAGTTTTAATTTATTTTTAGTTTTTAATTTATCTTTGTTTTAGTCATTTCTGTTGTGCAAATATTAAAAAAATAAATAAATAATACACATGACAAATATTTGTTTGTTTGTTTGTTTTTTAAATATTGCTATATAGATTTAATTTCATTTTAGTTTTAGCATTAGTCATTCACTTATTTCAATTAGCTGCCTCGGCAACATTTCTAATTTTCATTTAAGTTTTTAAGTTTTAAGTTTTCATCTAATATTTTTTTATTTTTTTTATTTTAGCTTTGTTTCAATTACCGAAAATGATTTGTAAGAGTTTTAGTTAACAGTAACAACACTGTTATTTTATAATGTTGTTTGTGACTAATCACAAATGCAACAACAGCATTGTTAAAGAAATAACATATAACACCTTATAGCAACCACACTCTAAAAAATGCTGGGTTAAATACAACCCAGTGCTGGGTAAAATATGGACAAACCCAGCGATTGGGTTGTTTTGACCCAGCGGTTGGGTTACTGCCCAGAAGGTTGGGTTAAACCTTTAACACAACTGTTGGTTGAAAACAACCCAATCGCTGGGTTTGTCCATATTTTACCCAGCGCTGGGTTGTATTTAACCCAGCATTTTTTTAGAGTGTAGCAATGCCCTATAGCAACCACCCAGAACACCGCAGTAACCAACTAGTGACACCCTAGCAATAAACCTTAGCAATCTTTCTATTTGTCTATCTATGCAGTCACATCACTCTCTCTGCAGTACAGTGTGATTGATCTGATTGGAAGTGGGTGGGTTTTGTGATGTGAACCTGTGGATGAGGTCATTCCTGTAGAGCTGTGCCCTCCTGATCTCCATCACAGACAAAGGAGATTCAGCCCTTTATCACGCAGAGCAAATCCATTCAGCCCAAGACAATGTCCTTGACCATCCTACAGAGAGGAGCACAACATGCCTTGATTAAAAGCCACTGCGACAAACCAACCTGTGGACCACTACAGGATCATGCCACATGCGCTATTTATGGAGTATATAGTATGTATACTGCGCATAGTATGCAAATGTCACGAGTACTTGCATACATATGTGCAAGACCTTTATTTATTTGTTTATTTATAGGCTATTGGACTGCCAAAATGTATAACTGGAAGTCACTCACTGAATTAAACGTGCAACATAGTGTGGTCATGTGACAGCAACACTTTAAAATTCTATTTGAAAGTTTTTATCTAATTTTTAAACAGCATGCTTGTATTCAATTGCACACTTGTCTTGATTCATTTCCAGTGTTTTCACCACTAGGTGATGCCATTGACCGTTGTCTCGAACAATAAGAACCTGTTTAGCAGGATTTCACACTCTCCCAGCACTGAATGAAATACTTTTAGAACTGTGTGCGACGCGCTCTCTAATAACAAACACACATGAACAGATCCATAAATGTGAAACTGTGATTATTCAAGTTGCAGGCTTTATCGGAATCAGATATCGGCTACTAAACATGTAATGAGCTCCAGACCAGTGTCGCCAAGTCCGGGGTTTTCCAGCGGAATTGGGCTACCCAGGGGTGCCCAAACTCGGTCCTGGAGGGCCGGTGTCGTGCAGAGTTTAGCTCCAACTTGCCTCAACACACCTGCCTTTAGGTTTCTAGTATGCATAGTAAGAGCTTGATTAGCTGCTTCAGGCGTGTCTAATTGGGGTTGAAGCTAAACTCTTCAGGACACCGGCCCTCCAGGACCCAGTTTGGATACCCCTGGGCTACTTTGACACTGGGTTGAAGCGACCCCATTAACTTGATAATTATCCCCTGGGATTCAAAAACCTGCCAAAAACTTGTATTTTAGGGGTATTTTCGCCCCGGAACGCGATTGGGCCAGTTTTGGCCTAGTTTTGAGTAGCACTTTGGAGGGTTTTGTTGTGAAAACCTGGCAACCCTGCTCCAGACTTTAGCGAACATACAGAGATTAAGAGCATCAACAGCCTGCAGAGTTTAGCTCCAACTTGCCTCAACACACCTGCCTTTAGGTTTCTAGTATGCATAGTAAGAGCTTGATTAGCTGGTTCAGACGTGTCTAATTGGGGTTGAAGCTAAACTCTTCAGGACACCGGCCCTCCAGGACCGAGTTTGGATACCCCTGGGCTACTTTGACACTGGGTTGAAGCGACCCCATTAACTTGATAATTATCCCCTGGGATTCAAAAACCTGCCAAAAACGTGTATTTTAGGGGTATTTTCACCCCGGAACGCGATTGGGCCAGTTTTGGCCTAGTTTTGAGTAGCACTTTGGAGGGTTTTGTTGTGAAAACCTGGCAACCCTGCTCCAGACTTTAGCGAACATACAGAGATTAAGAGCATCAACAGGTGCTGTTATAATAATAATTATATAAATGGAGGATAAGGGAAGGTAATGAGACCATATTTGTACCTCAGCAGTGGAGGGAGTTTTATGTTTCTTGCGTGAGAGCACTGAATGAAGGACTGGGCTCGTCTGATATTATATTTCTGCAAAATAATCCCTCATTCAAGGCAAGCCTGAGCAAAGCCGACTTGAAATGAATTAAATGCAGCCAGTAAGAGTTTGAGCAGACTTTTGAGTAGCACTTTGGAGGGTTTTGTTGTGAAAACCTGGCAACCCTGCTCCAGACTTTAGCGAACATACAGAGATTAAGAGCATCAACAGGTGCTGTTATAATAATAATTATATAAATGGAGGATAAGGGAAGGTAATGAGACCATATTTGTACCTCAGCAGTGGAGGGAGTTTTATGTTTCTTGCGTGAGAGCACTGAATGAAGGACTGGGCTTGTCTGATATTATATTTCTGCAAAATAATCCCTCATTCAAGGCAAGCCTGAGCAAAGCCGACTTGAAATGAATGAAATGCAGCCAGTAAGAGTTTGAGCAGACGGAGTCACTGCTCTCTTAGTCTTAAATAAACTACTATGCAAGAGTTTAATGTATTAATCATATATTGATCGTTTAGTGTATCCTGTGTGAGAATATGAGCAGTCAACTCATAGAAAACTCACCACTAATTTGTTTGTTGTCATGGAGGTTCTGCTTAAAACCACAAACACGTGACCTACAGCAATCCAACCTACACTGTTTAAGGCACGTTATTGAAATGTGTTCTGCATTTCCTGCATATGAAGTAAAGTATGTTAACCTGATGAATGTGTTGATTACATCCATTAACGTGATATGAAGATAAATTCTGAATATTTTCTCAGCATACGGATGGATATTTAGACGATCAAACCTTTTGCTTTTGCTATCAGGTCGTCTCGTCTGAATCAGGGGAGAAATCTGCACAGATCAAGTGCCGTTTGCAAACCAAAACAGTTCTAAACAAATATGTGGGTTGGTTTCGATGTGAGAGAAAAACAGGACTTTTTCACTGGAGGAAGTGTTATGGACTAGTATTTTGTCCAGAAGCACCGGTTAAGTTAAAACGTCATAATGATGGATTTGTTTCTTACAAACATGCAGCTTTCCCTCATTCAAGGCAAGCCTGAGCAAAGCCGACTTGAAATGAATTAAATGCAGCCAGTAAGAGTTTGAGCAGACGGAGTCACTGCTCTCTTAGTCTTAAATAAACTACTATGCAAGAGTTTAATGTATTAATCATATATTGATCGTTTAGTGTATCCTGTGTGAGAATATGAGCAGTCAACTCATAGAAAACTCACCACTAATTTGTTTGTTGTCATGGAGGTTCTGCTTAAAACCACAAACACGTGACCTACAGCAATCCAACCTACACTGTTTAAGGCACATTATTGAAATGTGTTCTGCATTTCCTGCATATGAAGTAAAGTATGTTAACCTGATGAATGTGTTGATGACATCCATTAACGTGATATGAAGATAAATTCTGAATATTTTCTCAGCATACGGATGGATATTTAGACAATCAAACCTTTTGCTTTTGCTATCAGGTCGTCTCGTCTGAATCAGGGGAGAAATCTGCACAGATCAAGTGCCGTTTGCAAACCAAAACAGTTCTAAACACATATGTGGGTTGGTTTCGATGTGAGAGAAAAACAGGACTTTTTCACTGGAGGAAGTGTTATGGACTAGTATTTTGGCCAGAAGCACCGGTTAAGTTAAAACGTCATAATGATGGATTTGTTTCTTACAAACATGCAGCTTTTTGCTTGATAAGACATTAACTGATGGACTGGAGTGGTGTGGGTTACTTGTGGATTATTGTGATGTTTTTATCAGCTGATTGGACTCTCATTCTGACGGCACCCATTCACTGTAGAGCATCCATTGGTGAGCAAGTGATGGAATGCTACATTTCTCCAAATCTGTTCTGATGCACAAACAAACTAATATGCATCTTGGATCGGCTGAGGTTGAGTAAATTTTCAGCAAATTTTCATTTTTGGGTGAACTATTCCTTTAAGAGACCACTGCATCAATTTGCAAAAATGACATGGCATAATTAACCAAATTATTAAACAAATGATCATTATCAATCATTTTAGTGCAGCATCTATGATCTATCTCAAAGCCCAACTGCAAACTAGCAAAAGAAACTGTGGTCAGTGTTGGAAGGAAAAAAATGTGATGTACTGAATGACATTTTTTATTGATCTGTAAACAAACACAATTTATCATTAAAGTAAAGAACAATAAAACAATGCAAGATTAATGAAACGGATGTAGGAGCTGAAAACAGAGACGTCTAGAAGCATCTGCTCTGATCCTCAGGGACTGACGCTGGACTCCAGAGAGACAGATGCATCAGAACATGGAAGGTTTTTTTGTTTTGTTTTGCGTTATTTCATTACAAAATGCACAGGACAGGCTATTAATATTTATTAATTTTGAATAAACCTTTATTTAATATTTTTAATTTTAACTAGTTTTAGTTTGTTTTAATATTTTTATTATGTACTTTTGACATTTTATTTGTTTTTTTTGTTATTTCGATGTAGTTTAATTTTTATGTCCGTTTTAGTTTCAGTAGTTTTAGTTCTTAAAGTTAAACATTTTTTAATCTCAGTTAATTGCAACATTTCTAATTTTAGTTTTTCATCAAATATTTTATTTCATTTAAGCTTTATTTTAATAAAGAAAATGGTGTCTATTCATTTTATTTAACAACAACAGTACTGGTCTACGTATGACTTTCTTTACAGAACAAAACATGCTAATTTGATGATCACATGTACAAACATTTCTAAATAATTTTGGAGCAGATAGTGAACAAGCATCATCAATTGTCCAGTATGCATGTGAAGTTCTTCAATAGTATTTAAAAAGCATCCCAGAATTCACCATGATGTGATTTTGCTCCTCAAATGTTTGTTCAAGTCAATTTTAGGTTCCTTAAATTACGGTTTTATTCCAGCTATGTTAATATGGACCCTGAGTGTCACACTCAAGATGATTAAATCAGATCAGAGTGTTTATACTTTTCAATAATAGCTCAGTCCAGATGTCCCGGGACAGGAGGCACAGCTGCAGTCCGTATTCATAGATCCAGAGACGTGTAACTGGGAAAAAGGTTCATTAGAGGACAAAGTGCATCTCTGATATGAGAAACTACTACTGGACAATGATGAATTCTGGGATATGTGGCTTCTCTGACTGTGATTCATTGTATATGGGCTGCACAGTTCTGTTTGTGACTGAATGTCCTGTGGGTGCTGCGATACAGGTGGATTGTGGATAACACAGCCATTCTGAACACAGTGGGATCTCTGCAGGGTTAATGGGATGGCATGCTGCTGCGGTTGCCATGGCGGCAGGGTGCCTCGGTGAACAGCATGCTGGATGTTTACGGAAAACGGCCGACTGGGGACACTTTGAGAAAGAGGATTGTTTTGGGATGGATCTGACAACACCATGCCAGTCTTTTCTATAGAGGAAGAGTGATTATTATGAAATGGGATGGAAAAATGGCCTGGAATAGAACTACAGGAGTTTGGAGGATGTGGGAAAGATTTCAGAGTGCCAAAAAGGTCCAGCGAGTCATTTGCACATTCTCTTTCTGGTGCTTTTTGCCCGTAAAAGTCTGATTCTGTGAGCTTCTGTGAATGAGATGATGAATATTCGCATCTCATTATCGGGTTGCCAGGCAACACAGAGTTTTGTTGCCGCCCAGTGGTGTCACTTTGAGATGTAGGACCGTTTAACATGTTCTGGCTGATGCCTCTGGCTGAAGTCTCTCTCAACAGAGCGTCTTCAACATATGAGAAAATATCATTGGCCAGAATGTCATTGAGTTGGATGGGTTCCTCTTCCTGTAGCTGCAGTAGAGCTTCTTCCTTTTCCTTCAGCTGCTCTTTAAGGACCCTGTCATCTATGTCTGGAGAGTCTGGCATGGCCTGGGAGGTGAAAGCCCATCGGATGCTGTTGGGAACGCTGAGCAGGGCATGGCTGTCCATGAAGACGTCCTTCCGAGAGAAGTGAGATGCTGGCTCCGGGGGCCGGTTGTAGACGGAGAGGTCTTGACTCAGTAAGGAGCCCAGGAGGGAGTCGGGATGTACGGCGGTGCTGGATGGATGATCCTGCAGCCCCGGGATCATCAGAGAGGGGGAGGTTTCGTACAGGAGAGCCTCTCCAGTCGCAAAGTTGAAGGGAAGCTGCAGTTGCCTTTGAAGGAGTTGCTCCTCGCCTTCTTCATTTCTACAGGTTCAATAAAATAGTGAAACTGATTGTTTTTATAAAAGCATACTGATGCTCAAAGGGCTTTACAAAAATAAAGCCTTAAATAAATCAGGTTGGCCTATAAAATATATCAAACTGATGTTTGGGTGAATCTCACCTCATACACTCTAAAAAATGCTGGGTTAAATATAAAAAAATATTAAAAAGGGACAAACCCAGCTATTGGGTTGTTTTGACCCAGCGGTTGGGTTGTTTTGCCCAAATCTCTTAAAAATTTCCATTATTCTTAATGATGTTTAAGAATTTAGTATTACTAATTTAGAATTTATTCATTATTTATTTATTTTATATATATA